>NC_087202.1:23826089-23843589 GCF_015104395.2 Macrobrachium nipponense | reverse complement strand
AACAATAGGACGCAACGTAGTCTTATAATTTCGTATGTTTGTGAAATAAGAATAGAACCCCTTGAAATAAAGTCACATAAATGGACAAGGCTCCACCGATTACAAATAAACTGCGAACTTAAATTTGCATATTACCGAGAATAATGAAAATGGTACGATAAAGTCCGCAGTAGTATGTATGTATGTTGCTATATACAGGAGGCTTTCGCCAACTTGCTCAGTTGGACTCTCTATTTTTCCATATAAGATCACGACAAAGTGATGATATCAAATAGTGAAAATGGTCTTTTTAGTTTACTATGAATGACTGTTAAGCAAAACACTAACTAATGTTATTATTTTTCTTAAAATTCTGTCTGCCCTAACTATACCCTTTTAAATACTGTTAGGCATCTACACCACATGCAAGGCAAACAAATTGAATGAGAGGCCTTTTCAATGCCGTTTCTGCAGTAACAGGCTTTCTCTTTTTCAAACACATAAACTATTCACGTACGATCAGTAAAGCTAGATTTAAATATTTTCGCTTTCCTTTTGTTTTTGCTTCATTAACACACGATATATGATAACCATCCCATTAACTCTGGGATTTTCTGGAAGAAAGAGAAACGTTTACCAGAGAGAGAGAGAGAGAGAGAGAGAGAGAGAGAGAGAGAGAGAGAGAGAGAGAGAGAGAGACCCGAGCCCTTCCCTTGCAATAGCGACGTGAGTGAGAAACATTTTCCCTCACCGAGAGAGAAAAGAGACACGTATGATGCAGTGGTTAGAAAGTAATCAAATGAGACGCCGTAAAAGCTTTTCTTTTGAGCTCTGGTCGAGCTAAGTGGTTTGCGATCACAAAGTTACCGAATAATCACTTTATGCAGCAGCAGAGTTCTCTCCCCGGGAAGTGTTTTACGCACAACAACGGGGAAGGAGGGACGAAGTTAAGGAAGAAGAAGAGGAGTGGCGCATGTCATTAAAGAAAACCGTGTCAGGGACTCAATTTGCCCCAAAAAAAACGTTCTCTATTTAGCTCATGTATGGTGAATATACTTGGAATTGGCTGTCTCCGCAATTATATTTAAAAATTGCGTATTAAACTTCAAATGAGTATATGGAACGTGAAACAGTAGTGAACTATTTTTGCCCATACCTTGCAATGTTATTGCGCAGTTGTTTTCTTAATTGGTGCAGAACATATGTATGTGCTTGCTGTTGCTTATTGTTGTGTATAGATTGTTTCTACAAGCATCCTGCAACAGTTTTAGTGACCATATATCAATTAATCAAGAGGTTGGTGCTTCATTTCTCCAGTGATCAAGCCATATTTTTAATCCTTCCCTTCGTTTCATTCCTTTCAATGGAATTTGGGTACTTGGTAAAGGAGGGAAGGAGGGCTTACGCTTTCAGAACGTCACTGCCCTGGGGTACGAGTGTGAACTGCTTTAAGAGTGTGGCAGTAGGCACACCATTCTCGATGTAGTTCCAAGTTGGGAATATTGAATTATACACTGTTTCATGACGCTAAGAGATATCTGTAGGGGAAGTAAAGCGGCAGGAAGAGACTAGAATGTGTGTCTCGCATCACCACTCTTTTCTGAATAACAGACACCTTAGCATTGCGTAATTATCTGGATCAATCCTCTATTAAGGGAAAAGGACACCTAACATAACATTATTTGTACAATATATAATGTATATATATATATTGATATATATATATATATATATATATATATATATATATATATATATATATATATATATATATATATATATATTTCATATTAGAGGACCGGAATCAAATACATGGGAGCAGTGGGGAGGGAGTGATATTTCGGCTTCAGCCGTAATCCATACGGTGATTCACGAACATCGTGCTTCCTTCTTATATGTCAAGGATATGCCCATAACAATTCCAAGTGCTACTCCCATAATCACCACGAACCTGCGCAGAAATGGAGCGCACAATGACCATTTCTTGCTTGCGATGACCCTTGTAGAATGAGCTCGAATCTTATGCAGTAGGCAGTGTATCATTGATAAAAGTACGACTATTTAATTGTCGAAATACAACACACACCCATAAAAACAAGTGAAAAGTCAACTGACAATCTTTCTAGTGAGCAACAAAAGTGCAACCAATATGCAATTGAAAATGCTAAAAAGAAGCAATTCATGTGGGAAAATGTATTAAAAACCGATAACTAACAAGAGCTACTGTATTATCGTTTGTAATACTTAACAATGCACCGTATTACAAGCTACTTTAATCACCTACACCGCACGATAATATTAGGCCTCCACCACCGGGGGAAGAGAGAGAGAGAGAGAGAGAGAGAGAGAGAGAGAGAGAGAGAGAGAGAGAGGCTGTAATGAACAAACGTTTCAGTGGATGAACGCTCAGTCCAGTTCATCTATTTACACTTTTTTATCGGAAAATCCCATTAAAAATAGATGACTTCCATTTTACTACACTTCCAGTTTTATTGTTCCAGCTACGGAAGCCTCGTCTCTCTCTCTCTCTCTCTCTCTCTCTCTCTCTCTTAGATACTCGCCCTCCCATTGTAAATCCGCCAAACCTTTTTTCCCTAAAAAGCGACCATAGCAACGGGGCACATAAACTCCAAAATTACGTTCCCCATGAATTTTCTGCCCAGCGTAGTATGTGAATGTCTAGTCCTCTTTCCAACTGACAGAGAGAGAGAGAGAGAGAGAGAGAGAGAGAGAGAGAGATAGAGAGGAGGGGGGGGGGGGGTTACTCGAATAAAATCTACATGGTTATGATTTTATCAAATAATCTACTCCATGTCTCTTTACATATCCGAAACACAGAAGAAAAATAAATGGGAATTGCAAATGTTAAATTTATCATATGATGTATTTCCCCTAACTTTAACCATCCGACACACACGCACACATAGAAGCACAGAGAGAGAGAGAGAGAGAGAGAGAGAGAGAGAGAGAGAGAGAGAGAGAGAGAGAGAGAGATTGGGGAAGGGGTATTCGAATAAAACTGCAAATTATGAACACATCAAATAATCTTCTCTACATGACATTAAATATACTAAATAAAGTAAGAAAAAAATGAAAATGCAAATGACAACTTTATCATGTGATGTTTTCATCCTAGGATTAAACATCCCAACCATGCACGTGCGAACACATACGTGCACATAGACATACACATACAGAGAGAGAGAGAGAGAGAGAGAGAGAGAGAGAGAGAGAGAGAGAGAGAGAGAGAGAGAGAGAGAGAGAGAGACATAGCATATAACACATTTATCAAATGACGTATTCCACACACGCTAAACATTCCCAAACCCGCAAGATGATTATTGGCGTTTGATGTAATACATCGCGTATGCGTTCATTATTTTGCCGGCCAATAAAACTCTCCATTATGCAGGCACTTGACGGTTTTATTTAATGGGAACTAATGGAAATTTCATACCCATAATAAATGTGAATTTTTAGCCTCGCTGGAATATGCATGACGTATCCACCATTACTTTCAAGCTGAAGGGCACCGAAAGGAATGCAAATGCGTCACTCCATTTTTTTTCGGGACTAGTTATATTTACATAAAATATAAATGTATGTATGTATATATATATATATATATATATATATATATATTTAATATATATATATACATACATACATACATACATACATACATATATACATACATACATACATACATATACATATTATATATGATGGTCACCGTCATGTTTAAAACGCCACAGTTGAGAAATATAACCTTCTTAAAACGAACAATTTTTTTTATTATAGAAAAATCGAGTCAAAAATTACATGTTTCGTCTTCACTTCAATTGTACTAATTACGGGTAGGCGGTTGTAATGCCTATCCCCGATGGGTCTCGCGACATCCTATAGGATGTGTACTATTCTCAGGTCTACCAGCAGCTTCTTATTATCAGGGTAATCCTCGGAAAGATTAGCACTGAGGGACCGGACATGGTCTCCAAAATTAACATAACAAAGGCTACGCACTCGGCCATGTAATAGCGATAATAGTAGCAATATTATTAGTAATAAGCATTAAAAAATTACGATGAGATGAAAAATTTGACAGAAAGGTTAAGTAAAAAGAAAGTATGATCAATAAGGAAAAACAATCCGCTTCTATTGTAAAATTGCCTAATTTTATAAATATCCGATCTACAAACTCTGACAAACACACTCTCAAACATACAGGTAAGAGCAAATATATACACGGTTATAGCTCTGTGTTTTTATACCTAATTGATGCCGCGAGAACATATATTTATCACTGGAAAGTAATAACCCGGCAGGGCAACGAGCAATTAATACAAATGAATTCTGCAAATAAACATCTAAAATATATATAGCTCCAAAACCAGACGGGGATGAATGCAGCGCCGGTCACTCTCCGCCGATAATTAAAGGTAAGCGGATTTCATTGTCCACTGTTATTGGCAAACAGCTTCCGAGTGGTTGCTGTGGAACTGAAGGGGGACTTAATAAACTTCCAGGACGATCAGGTTAAGTGGACCACCTCATTCAAAACACGAAGTTTGGGGCGACATCTATTGGGGAATGAATCGGCAAATGTAAATGTCCAGGTAACATTCGTGGGAGGGCGATTGGTACACATTTATCTGAGATGTCCCTCTCATGTTTGGGGGAAATGAGAACATTTAATTGTGTGGCATTGTTCGAGACTGAGAAGTCAAGGGTAGACGACAAAGTTTAAAAAAAATAAGCTTCCTATATTTCACACAAGCAGAGTGATAGAATGGTAGGTAATGTGAAGGCATTCAAGTACAGAATAGTTTTCAATTAAAGAACTGCAACCATAAAATTAGACGTTTCATTAGTACTGGCCACAGTAAAGAAAAATACTCTTCATCACTGAGCAACTAGAAAAGACTCTCTCTCTCTCTCTCTCTCTCTCTCTCTCTCTCTCTCTCTCTCTCTCTCTCTCCGTGACACATACATACATGCTGCGCGCGCGAACACCTTTATATGTATGTCTATGTATATATATATATATTAATATATATATATATATATATATATATATATATATATAAATATATATATATGTCGTGTGTATGTTGTGTTTGTATATGCATGTCTAATACATATATACATATATACATATATATATATATATATACACATACATATATAAATAAACCAATAATTCTTAAAGTCTACACAAGAAGAATAACTGAGTGTTCTTCCACGCTGGCTGTAATAACTCAAAGTACCCTACATAAAATAAGTTAATTAGAGCAGAGCGAGAGGGAGACCATCTACGTGTACCACTTGATTAAAACGTATCAAAAACGATGCTAACGTTTACAGCCCATCTTCCTGCTCCATCAACACACGCCATGTTGTAATACAACTTGCTAGGGTATACTGCATTTGCTGAGAGAGAGAGAGAGAGAGAGAGAGAGAGAGAGAGAGAGAAGAGAGCGATTTGAGAGAAGAGAGAACATTTTCATGGCACGGCGCATGACCGTAAAACATAACGGCTTTAATTAGACGTGATGATCAGGAAGATTCAAATATCTATTACAAGAGAAAGAGAGAGGAAAGCTTTCAAGATGGACGAACGAAATCTTTGACTCCCTACTGATGGTGATCACAACATATTGCTACTTTCTTGCATAAGTGAAAAACCTAAAAATCTGCCAATAACTACACTAGCGGATCCAAGGGGGTGGGGCCATGGGCACGTGCCCCCCCCCCCCCCCGAAAAATAATGACAAAATACCATTGCATTGCATGTTCATTATGTGCATTAGTCCCAAGTAATTTTAACCGAAGTTCTTATGATGAGCTGATCCCAGGTTTGGCAATGTATAAAGATCATTTAATATCACAGGGGTCAATAGATCATATAGGTGATTATGCATCTGAACATAATACATGGAAATCTCGCTGGAAGGCTGAACCAAAAGAGTCTATTCCCAAGACAGTATTATAATAGATTCACATCAACCGTGCATCTGATGTCTAGGCCAGTCCCTTACGATGCTCCTGAGGTGCGTCGCAAGGGACTGGCCTAGACATCAGATGCACTGTTGATGTGAATCTATTATAGAAGCATATGTACGATACTCAGAAAATACCTATATCCTTAGCTACTGCAGAGCGAAGTTTTTCGACCATTAATTACATAAAATCATACTACAGGCCTCAAGCTATGAAGGGGGATCACAGAGACTGAGTGGTTTCGCTAAATTGAGCATTCGCAGTGAAATGACGGATGACATAGAACCGGTTTTTAAGTGTAATTGATTTTTTTTCGAAGAGGTCCTCAAGTAAAATGAATTTCATTTTGTTACATATCTGATTTTACGAAGATGATTACAAGGAAAATTCTATCTATTATCTAATGACCTTTAAATCCTTCTAATTTGCAATAACAGAAAATACCATTACAGACAGGGGCAACAAAAACATATACATGAAAATATTACATCAGCTATATACAACTAACTAACAAGAAGGAATATGGCAGCAACTCCATCTAGTATGTATCATGTATGAGCTAGCAATTTGAAATGACAATTTGATTGACAGAAACTAGTGAATATTTAGTTTCTCTGGGTACAAATAATCTTAAAGTACCGCACAACTATTGTATCTATCCCATTGGTCATTTTGTCATCGCCATTCTTCTATTCGAATATAATATTTCAAGCACTTAACATTATAGCAATCTACATCTCAAAATGTTTATAGGTTATCTATCATCGCATCTAATATTCAAAAGGGGAATAAATACTTCAAATATCAACTACCGATTTTAAATAAAATGCATTCTATACACACACTCACACACACACACACACACACACACACACACATATATAATATATATATATATATATAATATATATGATATATATATATATATATATATATATATATAATATATATGGAAATTGGAGCCGTCCCCACGAAATTCTTCTGGATCCGCTAGTGAATAACTAAGAACCATTATAAAGGCAAAAAAGAAATCGCGTCCTCTCCTCATTTTCGTTAACGTCTGCCGCGTACTCCCTCCTCAGAAGTCAATGAATATTTATGGGGCAAAGGCCACAGGAGGACTTTCAATCAGACTACGTACCGGGAAACATCTCCGTGTTCCCGGAATTGTCTTTCCAATCTCATGAGTCCTCTCGCTCCTCTCCTTGCCTTGATTACAAAAAATATGATAAAAATGTGCCGCGAGCACCAGAGGACAAAGGATTCCATTTGAACTGATTAAGCAGAAAAGAAAAGCGATTGAGGATGTCGGCGAAATCAAAGCACTTCGGACAAAGGAAATGACGGTCCCGCTTCGTGGATCAAAATATAATGTGTCACTAACATCGTCCAAAATGAGCAGTTCATTATTTTCTTAGTAAAATAAATATGGTAATATTATTTGCCAAATGCTTGGTAAAGTTAACTATTTTGAAAGGCACACCTACGCTCGAATTACCGTTCCCTTTCTAAACAAAAAAATAAAGAAGATTTCCATATATAGAGATATATATATATATATATATATATATATATGGAGTAGATATATATATATATATAACACTGTCCAGATAATACATATATATATATATATATATATAGATATATATATTATATATATATATATACTATAAATATATACATAATATATATAGGATCACACACACACACACACTTACACACACCACAAGATATATATATATATATTATATATATATATATATATATATATATATATATACACACACACTACCATATATATAGTATATATATATATATATATATAAATATAGTATGAATATGTATATATCTACATATATATAAATATGACTGGTAAAAGTGTTCTGTAACAACAGAATTCCCATCTAATAAAAGGAGCCCATAAAAACACCCCCAAATGTAGAGAGAAAAAAGTACTATATTTCAGAGGGACTGCTGTCTCTCTCTTCAGGTATATGAATGAGGAAAAGTTTACAGAAAGGTGGTATTTATACCAAGAGATTCGTCACAAGTAAGCCAATTTAGGTCACCCCCCGCTGATAAAACTTCCTTTAATCTTCTTAAGCGTTGGTTGAATGAACACTGCGTCGACGATTGTCCGATGTCAATTCCCTTTGAGATGTTCATTTAACCGCTTTTCTTTTTATTAAGGCCGATTCCATCATTTGACTCTTTGTACCGGCAGTTGATGCTATAAATTACACGTGACATATTCCAGTTTATTCTATGGTTATGTTCATTTATATGATTGAAAATAGCCGAGTTTCTGTTGTCCATACCTAACTGACGTTTGTGTGTATTAATCTCTGGGGAAGTGATTTACCTGTAAATCCGATGAAGATTGGTCACAGTCCTGGCATGGGATCTCATATGACCCCCGAGTCTTTGGGCGATGTCTTTTGTTGGCGTTAATCAGGGATTTGGCTAAGGTATTGGGTAGAGATATGTTTAAAAGGAGTGTTTACTAAATGCTTTAACTGACCTTCATAAGAAAATATCCTGTTCCCCGCAGAATTATGATAAGCCATCCACTCGCTAAAAAAGTTAGATGTTATAATAAGTAGATCCGACCAAAGACGGCAAAAATTGTAATAATGGACAAAGACTCTACTCGACAAAAAATCAACCAGCTCCTTAGCGACACAAATACTTACGAAAAACTGACGAAAAATCCCCTCCAGAACGTCCCACAGAATTTTTTCGGAAAAAGTAAGATTTAATTGGCCAACCCACAAAAAAGAGTATTTTTGGGGGGGCGGGTTTTAAATTGAATATTAGAGAAATTTAAAGTAATTCATCCTAAATTACCCACTTTTTATGGTCTTCCCAAAAATCACAAAGACAATTCTTCCATTTCAGAACCCATCGTTTCATGCGCCGTAGAGCTTTCAATTACAAAATTTCTAAATGGTTAGCTGGCCTCCTTTCTCCTTTTTGTTTTTAGGCACTTTTCCCTCCCCAGTCACATCAAACATTCGGAAGACTTTTGTCACAAATGAGAGAAGCACATATACCACTTCACAACATAAAACTTTTTTTAAGCCTTTGACGTTAGACTCCCTATTACAAAAAGTACCAGTACAGGACGTTCTTCAGTTTTTAAGGGAAAAATTACCCCTCCCCCTATTCAGATCATTTTGCTTGGCACTGACAAAATAATAAAGTTAGTTGAATTTATGTGCATCTAATAAAACGTATTTCATTCGGGGAATCCCCCATTCTACAAGCAAAAATTCGGGTGTAGTATGGGTAGTCATTAAGTCCTATTTTAGCCCATCTGTACTGGAAATACTTTGAAAACTGACAGTAATAAATGCAATAAAAAAACCACAAAAAAAAACATGCTTGTTGGATGAGATACTTGGATGACATACTAACATTTTGGGATAATAAGTGGGGGTAATTTAATGAATTCCTCTCAAAATTAAACGCAATTAGTGCCCAGCATCAAATTTAACCTGTTTGAATGGGGAAAACAGGCACAACAAAATTCTTTTTTCTTGATGTTTAATTTTAATCAGAGACACGACAGAATACAAATTTACCATATACAGAAAAACCAACGTTCTCACTTTCATTTATATTCACTACTTAGCTATCATGACAAATAATATCAAGATAGGTCTAGCTAGCAACCATATTCTTAAGAGCCTTACGAATTTGTTCCCCAGATTTCCTGGAAAAAGAATTTGAAATAATTCGCAAGCAACTTTCATCTTTAAAGTAAGTCCTGACCATATAACTTGAGAAAGCAATTCAAAAAGCAAACGTAACATTTTCTACCGACCCCCTAAACTAAAGACAAGACCAGAGACACACAACAATAAAATAAAAATCCCCACCTGAGACGATTAAGAGAGTAACTCACACCCTTGGGAAATCCAACCCTTTTGCATTACCTACCCAAATACCTTAGCCAAATCCCTGCTTGATTAACGTCCAACAAAAGACATCGCCCAAAGACTCTGGGTATATGAGATCCCATGCCAGGACTGTGACCAATCTTACATCGGATTTACAGGTAAATCACTTCCCCAGAGATTAATACAAACACAAACGGTCAGTTAAGTATGGACAACAGAACTCGGCTATTTTCAATCATATAAATGAACATAACCTAGATAATAAACTGGAATATGTCACGTGTAATTTATAGCAGCAACTGCCGGTACAAGAGTCAAATGATGGAAATCGGCCTTAATAAAAGAGAAGCAGGTAATGAACATCTCAAAAGGAATTGGACATCGGACATCGTCGACGCTAGTGTTTCTTCAACCAACGCTTAAGAAGATTAAAGGAAGATTATCAGCGGGGGTGACCTAAATTGGCTTACTTGTGGACGAATCTCTTGGTATAAATACCACCTTTTCTGTAAACTTTTCTCATTCATATACCTGAAGAGAGAGACAGCAGTCTCTGAAATATAGTACTTTTGTTTCTCTCTACATTTTGGTGTTTTTATGGGCTCCTTTTATTAGTATATTATAAATATATATATATATATATATATATATATTATATATATATTATTATATATATGTATATATATATATATATAAAATTCATAGTGTCACATTTCTTTTACCCACATTATCCTCAGGTGTTTGCTCCTTTTAAAACCTTTAAAAAAAAATAAGACGTGTTTCTTCAAGTGGCTGGCTACATATATATACATACATATATATAATATATATATATATATATAGTTATATATATCATATATAATAAATATGATATATATAATATACATAAACACTCTTCAACTTAAGTAATATTTTCTCTTAGGTTTGAAGGAAAGTGTATAAAGAAAAACACTAAAGAACCAGACACGGGACATCTTAAACAGACTTACGCGAGGGGAGACACTTCACTGGTTTTTTTCGCACATAAGTAAAGCGACTTAATTCGCCATTAGCGTCAGGAACTCGTAGTCATAAAAATTGCTACCAGCTAAATATACTGAAATCGGCCTAATTATGAATCTAAGTCTGTCTTGGCGAGAAAATGTGTGCCATCACTGCTCAAATTAACATGCAGATGAGATAATCTTGTGGGAGAGAGAGAGAGAGAGAGAGAGAGAGAGAGAGAGAGAGAGAGAGAGAGAGAGAGAGAGAGGTTTCTGCAACACGTTTCCTCCAGTGTTGCCGTAATTGTGAATTTAACAACTACTGTTGCATTTGGAAAGGAATAAAAGGAAAAAGAGACGTCTCGCTTTTTATGATTCAAAAGAGGACATGGCATATCAGGTCATTTCTTGCTCTTGCGTTACAGGGAAATTACAGTAAAGGTTAAATGATGGTAAGTTTGCTTAGACTATCCTGAGTAAGGTCTTCAGCAAGGTCTTCTCACGGTCCTTGGTGATCTCTGACTAATCAGTTAGTTTGCAAACAAACACAGCGTAGACCTTGCTTCCACATATCTGATATCGATATTGTCCGTAATAGTGGCTTTATATTTTTCTCTTTTTTGCTGCAATTGTGACAGTTTAAGCGATATGTCCAACTCTTGTGCAGGAAACGGGTACTTGGAAAATAAGAAGAAAAAAAATATAAGGGATCTAATTCTTCAGATTTCCGAGTGTAGTGTCGCAAAAACATAGTTATGATAAAGACACAGACACTTTATATGAAAGTAGTAGATCAAAAGTGTATAGGTCAGATCTTGGAAACAACTTATTCATTATAATTTCGACACCGATATAACTAAAATTCTCCTATTTGAATTGACTATTTAGATAACGAGAGCTGGATTTCCTATCACTGGTATGGTTAGTGACTTGGGGCAACCGATAAAAGGTTATGGAATTCGATAAGCATTGGCATAACCAATCCATCATTTGTTAATCTTGCGGATAATTGCTGGGAAATACATGTATTTGCCGATGCTCCTCACTTGATAATACTCATCAGAAACACTTTCTCGGACCATGGATCTATGTAGGACTGCTCGCAGTGAGTCAGGAACTAATTATGAAAAGTAAGTGTGACCTTATAACAACTTACACTATTTGAAAACCATGTAAGTGTTACAAGTATGGAGTGCATGAAAGTGAAATTAGCGGTACAGTTACCCTACCACTCACAAAATCTCAAACACTTCGGAAAAAAAAGTATGATTGTGGAGGCACTGGAGAAGTACGAGCCAGTTCATTTGCCTTCTTGATAAGTTGTTTGATTTATTCAATTCTAGAGTGCCTTCAGACAGAAAGTCTTTACTGAAAACCAAAAGAAAACGTTGCAGATGATTCACTTATCTAGAACAATGAAAACTCTGGGAGGCAAGGGACTTGAGCTTTTCATTAAAGGGAAGTTCGGCGAAAAATGTGCGATAACGTACATTTCGACTTATAAGTTGAATCACGATAGACTGGAGCACTTATTTGGCTGTATACGGGAAATGGGTGCATGTCATCAGTGCCTATCTCCTGTTGAATTTAAGTACCGAGTTATAGCCCATCTCCTGGGAAAAGAGAGCAAGCTTAGGAGCATAATATAACATTGAAAATTGTATTAGCAATAATATGACTGAGGCATCATTTTCCAACTTGATAAACTAAAGAAAATACTTCACTTCAGAAAGCGTTAAGACTATCGGCAATACTGTCCTGTTTGCCAAAGGAGGAATTGCAAGAGGACTATTAAGACTAAGCTGTTGAAGAAGAAACATTAGATGCCACAGAAGAAGGAGGCTTGCAATAACTGGGTGGTTTTATAGCCCATAAGTTTCCGAGTATAAATGTCTAAGAACTATAGCAACTGAAGGAAATGGAATACGGATTAGCACTATAAGAAGAGCAAATAAAAAGCGAATGAAACCAATACCCGATTTTTTGAAGCATTTAAAATCTATAGAAAAGATGTTTATTTGTTATCATGGGAATAAATACCTAAAATCAGGAATAAGTACGATGTAATTACATTTTTTGTTTGCTGTCGTACATTTTTCAGGATTCGTAGATTAAATAAGGACATTAGCTTTTCAAAGAGAGTGGCAAACAAAACTGTTTACCTTATGCATAATATGTATACGTACTCGTATATGTGTATTGAGTGTGAGTTGTATATGATATTGAAAAAAAGGTTGTTTATCGTTGTTTAAATTCTAGTTTTAATTATTTGGATGAATATACGTAGGTATAGAAATGAATATGGTCAACATGAATTTTATTTTCCTAAAAGAATTAATCATAATTTCTAAAATTAATAAGAGACAACGAAGAAACAGGAGAAAAGGTGCCGTATCTGCCTACAGCTTGGGCAAGGAGAGAGCAAGAACCAGGGTGACGTCACTTTTTTTAACCCCTTTCCTCAGCCCCCATAATCCTGTGTGTGAGAAGACCTTGTATTCTCTAGACCTTGATCCTGAATGCAACTAAGATGTGGATTAGTTTGCCTAGTGCATTTTATGGAATCTCCTGATCTCCAAGAGCATATTCATTCCTGCTCCCCGCTGGCGTCTCCTGAATTTCAGGTGTGTTGATTCTATTTTCATTTCCCTCGTATTCATTTATGCATCACCTTTTCCTATAACTCGTCTCTCCCTGCTGGCTGATTTCCCTTCGGAGCCCTTTCGGGTTTATAGTCCGCTGATTGTTCGTAACAGTTTTCAGGTGAAGATTTACGAAAGAAAAAAAGAAAAAAAGAAAACAGTAAAATAAGTAAAGCCTAATGCAAAATACGATTAAATATAAAGTAATCAAAACGAATTAGCAACAAAGCTTATTCATCATCAGAATCCCCAACAGGACGACCCCGTCATTCTAATATCAAAACAAATGGGAAAAAATCCTTTTTATAAGCTGGTTTACCTCAGGACAGCCAAATCCTCCCGATTCTGCCATAGGCCGCCGCGGAATTAAATTTATTTATGAAATAAAGGGATAATTTCGAAAAGGTCCCCCCCCCCCCCCCCCCCCCTACACAAAGGGGACCTTCGTGTCCCACTCCCCAAAACGCGGTCCCCGCACGGCAACGCGCTCTCCGTCGCAACAGCGTTCGGCTGGAAGGGAAGCTATCTGTCACTCTTATGGAGCCAGCGTGCATCCATATATTTCCATTTTATACGGGGCTTGTATCTCTATTACTTATGCCTTCCTAACATACAATGGAACAAATTACACTTTCATGATGCCCCGAATATCTGTCTCTCGGCGCGAGCCAAGTCTCCTGCACCGCTATATTTCATGCCAGATGGATGATGGTATGGGGGAATTTGATGAAAAACCAGCTGTGATATATTTCGGCGGTCCTCCAATAATGCGTTCGAGGAGAACTTACAGCCATGTATAACACATGCAAGCAATGTTATTCATTTGCTGTTTACGATCCCGATGAATATTTCATTGTGGTATAATCAAAGTGAACCTGACGGATCCAATTCATTTGGGTAACAACAATAAAATCCATTAGAAAACAAAGGGATGTCATTAAATAGCAAACGAGGAAAATGATTTCTCTACCTTCTTGACTTCGATGAAGAACTATTTGATAAGACAAGGGCTCTGAAGATGTAACCTTCAAATGGCATTTCTTTGATGATTGTGTGTGTGTGTGTGTGTGTGTGTGAAGGAAAACCATTTCCCAAAGCGACAAAAAACAAAAGAATCTCTTGATACAATTTTAAGCACCAAGCCTTCATCACATCTACATTTAGTAAATGGAATTAACTGGTGAAAGTGACTTAGTTTTATGTATTACAGTGGCAACAAAGGTCTTTCAGAGCCTTATTTCATAATATTGTATAATAAGCTTTCTAGTGAAAGTCCTGAAACCAGAAAGGGAATAAATGAACATTTCTTCCCGAGGGGGATTTCAACCCACTCTGGTTAAAAGAGAAGCATTAACGCTGTCTCACTGCACCACCTACTATAATATAAATATATAATGTAAATATCCTCACCTGAATGCCGTTAACTTGTTTGCTCTTTCTAACTCTGCAAGATATGTAAACTAAGAAACAAGAATTTCTGGACTGATGCAAAACGAAAACAAGATCATTGATATAAAAATAAGGATCACGACAATTGTATTACTCACAGTGCATCGTATATTAACACTGAGAACCATTTAATGTAATTCCCTAATCAAATCGTTGACACTGTACAGAACACAGGCATCATATCTTTCTGAGTATACATTAAAAGGCGTCATACGATTTGACGTCCAGCTCACCAATATGGACAGATAAGAAACACGTCACAGCATCTACAGCATATAAATATTTCATTTTCTAACGAAGTGTTCACCATATTTGAAGTCGGTGGGCACGATATGGCGATTTCAGATTTTAGAAAATTCCTTGAAGGAAAAAAGGTAAAAAGACCGAACAATTTTGATAGTGATAAAATGTATATAAGACATTAAGAAAGTTGAAATAAAAAACAAACCAATTCCATTAAAAATACATGGGAATCCCAAGCATATCATATTCTTTACACAAACAAAGAAATATCTTGGTAAATACTTCACCCGTTTAAAATACACAGACCAAAGTATTTTAAAACAAATTCATTACTTAAATAGTCAAAGCAATGACTAAATTTCTTGTCCAATTTGCTAGATATACGCACCTCTCTCTCTCTCTCTCTCTCTACTTGTATTCTGTATATTATATATATTATATATATATATATTATATATATTAATATATATATTTATATATATATATATATACCTATATTATATATATATATATATATATATATATATATGTATATATATATACTATATATATATATATATATATATAATATATTGATATATATATTATATATATATATATATATAATATATATATATACTATGCATTGAAGAATTAAACCAAAGCATTGCAGATAATTGCTCCAACCGGATGTAAAACGATGTAAATGGACATTGAGGATACAAACGAATAAGTCGACGTCTTCAGAGAATTCATGTTGAAAGTTATGCTGCTGATTCTTTTCTCGTCCATGTGTTCTCTGATTTTTTTTGTCGCTATTTCTTCTCCGATTTTTCAGGATATAAATGACAAACATTTCATACCTGATTTTTAACGAAATGAATGAGATGAATTTGGAAATATATTTGGTCAGCCCAAATAAAAAAGACCTGTCTTAACTCTTCATGCAAATCAGTTCAATCTGCTCCTACATACATACATAAATACTGAAAGTTATACAAATGGAACATTAAGTAACAATTACCACAAGGAAAAACCCACTGGCAAACCTTGGGGAATTAGGTGACATCTCTTGAAAAAAAATTTTAATGGCATGAATGAAAGAAAAATATAAGTTTTAACAACAGTTTTATTATAAACAAATAAATCAAAACAGGTGATATGCCAGTTGTATGCAATGTAAGTTCGGAAATATCTGTCAAAAGAACTGACAGCAGACAAAAAAGTGCACCTCATAGGGTCGTCTCTTTCTCGGCAAAAACTCGCGAGAATAAAAAACACAATACGCCTAAATAGAATGATAACTTTTCTAAATTACTGAATGTCATGTACGAATCTATGACACAGAAAGGCAATGAAAGAGCGGTTTTTGTGGCAGTACATTTATTTCTCAGTAAAAGCTTGTTGAAATTGTAAACATAACCCGTCTAAATAAGATAATAACTTCATTACTGCAGAGAGAGAGAGAGAGAGAGAGAGAGAGAGAGAGGAGAGAGAGAATAAAATATCTGGTTCGGCCATCGGAAATATTCAAGTACTAATTCTTAAATGTCATGACATTAAAAGGCTGATTCTCTTTTCAATTATGCAAGCAAACTCACTGATTCCCAGCTGGTCGTGGCTAAAGAACAAAAAATTAAAGATAGCAAACAAAGGAAAAGTTTTTCCAGCTCTCCTTAACACAGAGCACAAATGACTGCGAAACTGTCATTTTTCAGATTATAAAAGCGAGACTGACACGATTTCTCTCTCGGGGGGAATGAGAGAAAAAGAAATAATAATAAATATAACACATGAGAAACGTGTTGCTGCTTCCAATGCGTTTCACTCCGTTACGAACGAAGTGAAGTGAAATCTTGGAAAGATATCCAACATGCATCATTCAAAATTGATTGAAAGATGAGCCAATATATTTTTAGAGATGCACTGACTTACGGAAGGTGAAGAAGGGAGAAATATATGGCGGTGTGCGATTGGTAAAGTTATGGTAATGAAGAGGGAATAAGAGATGATGTATATCCTAAAAGGGTGCTTCATTTTCATTTTCATTTTAATACTGTAGTTCTGAACTCTTAAGAAACCACCCGCGGGTTAATCGCTGTTTATCACAAAGTAAATGAATAAACATATTAATACATAAAAGAGCAATATTTACGAAATAAATGCATGTAAGGAACACTGAACGTCAAGACCGAATGACCGCAATACGAAGATGATTATTTGGAGAGGAAAATATTTCACATGTAAACAAGGAACTAAGAGCCTAATAAGTCACCTGAAGCTCCACATAAGATGGTTATCAATTTTATAACACATTCTTTAT
>NC_087202.1:23813589-23821089 GCF_015104395.2 Macrobrachium nipponense | reverse complement strand
CGAGAGCCTTTGCAATATATACGCTGTAAAGGTCACAGAACAGGGCAAATTCATTCTAAATTCTACAGGAAATAAAATGGAAAGCACAACAATAACATGGCAAAGAGACGCTAAATATGTCACAACAGCCTGGTTGGGCTTTTACAGTCCCATCTACACTATGACCTCTAGCGCACAAACATATACACACATGTATACACTCCCCCCTTAAACCCCCGTCGGTGAGATTCGGACTCGGACACACACACACACACAACACACATACACACACTTTATGCAATTCCCCTAAAGGCAATAAAGGCTATTGGGAAGTTATGGGGATGGAAGGCCGAATGTATGGGATAGGGAGAAGAGAGAGAGAGAGAGAGAGAGAGAGAGAGGAGGGAAGGGATAACGAGACGGAGATGGAGGGGAGAGAGCGAGAGAGAGAGAGAGAGAGAGAGAGAGAGAGAGAGAGAGAGAGAGAGAGCCGGTTAGATATGGAAAGGGAGTCTGGAAGAGATACAGAGAGCAGAAAAGCAATGCAATTTCGGGAGAGAGAGAGAGAGAGAGAGAGAGAGAGAGAGAGAGAGAGAGAGAGAGAGTTCAGATGTGTAAATGCATGTAAAATGTCACGTTCTTCAAGAAAGCGGAAAAAGAACATTACATCAGTGGTGTTGCCAAACCTCGTCAACATATTAAAATCGCCAAAGGCAAACAAATCAAAGGTCTGTTGATTAGAAGCTGATAAAAACATCTGCGATCCTTTATACATCAAGTACAAAGAAAATTCAAAAGAAAACTAATTCATCACACCTCCATCAACTCGACTGGAAGGAGATGAGAAAAACTCTTACTAAATAATAATAATAATAATAATAATAATAATAATAATAATAATAATAATAATAATAATAATCATGAATAGAAATATTTCTCACCATCACAATCCCGAACACGGCCAGAGCAAAGCAATTTGTCCTTGCCTAGAGAAAATGATTTTAATAATAGGACAACGCGTAACATATCTCGCTCGCTTTCATAAATGCTGCGATTCATCTTGCAGTGTAAAAGTATTTTTTGATAAATTATGGCTGGAATTCTATTCATTATGTATTTATGAATATATATATATATATATATATATATATATATATATATATACATATATATATATATATATATATATATATATATATATATTGTGACAAATAATTTTTATATAAACACACACATGTATATATATATAAATATATATATATATATATATATATATATATATATATACATATAATGGTGTACGTATGTTTGTGTGTATATGTGCGACATACAATTTGAAATGCATTGATCAATTTCAACCGAACTTGGTATATACATGACTTACCATCTGGAAAAGATTACTGTGGGGGTCAGACATCACTGGCACTAAGGTTGGTGTGTCAGGGAAGGCGGTGAAATGTAAAAATAACCGAAAACGATAGATATTAGAGTCTAATCCATAGTTTTCGACGGCGCTGAGATGAATACTGACACTCCCGATGCCCTGTCAGTCTTAGTTCAGCCCCGATAGAGAGGGAGGTGGGAAGGCAGTGAAATGTAAAAATAACCGTAAACAACAGATATTAGTGTATAGTCCATAGTCATCGAGGTAACTGACATGAAAAGTGGCACTCCTGGTGACCTTTAAGTCCAAGTTCAGCCCTGAGAGGAAGGTATTGAGAAGGGGATAAGAAGGGAATGACATGTAAAAATAACCAAAAACGACAGATATTAGTGTTTAATCCAGAGTTTTCAAGGTCGTTGAGAGGAATAGTGATATTCCCGATGCCCTTCAAGTCAAACTTCAGCCCATAGGAAGGGGGGGTGGTGAGAAGGGGGTGGGAATGGGGTAACATGAAAAAATATTGGAAATCGACATGTATTAGTTTTTAACCCTTAGTTTTAGAGGTCGCTAAGAAGAATAGTGACTCTCCTGATGCCCTTTAAGCCCAAGTTCAGCCCCATAGGAATGGGGAGTGAGAAGTGGTGAAATATGAAATGTCAAGAATGCTGGGCAATGTAACTGAAGCAACTATCTTAGCAGGAACGGAGAGAGAGAGAGAGAGAGAGGAGAGAGAGAGAGAGAGAGAGAGAGAGGAGTTAATCAGTTGTCAACCAGTATATATATATATATATATATATTTATGATATATTATATATATATATATATATATATATATATATATTAATATATATCCTTAAAATCCTTAAACTCCTTTCTTTTTCATTTAACTTTCCCTAAACATGGATTTTCAGGATAATCTCAAGTACGTGTTCCTTCGTGCTCATTGAGTATATATATATATATATATATATATATATATATATATATATATATATATATATATATTATGTATGTAAATAAGTTTCTTCTGTTAAACTTGAAATATATATATATCTCTAGTACATATACTGAAAACAATCTACATGGCATAGCTCACACTATATACAAGTCTCTCTCTCTGTCTCTGTCTCTGTCTCTCTCTCTCTCTCTTTATATATATATATATATATATACATACATACCCTATATATACTATTCTATATATATATATATATATATATATATACATATATATATATATATATATATATATATATATATATATATATATACATATGATATATATATATATATATATACATATATATATATATATATATATATATATATATATATACATATATATATGTGTGTGTGTGTGTGTGTATATATATGTGTGTGTGTGCTTGGATGTTTCTCTATTGAAATCTCCTAGCCAGAAAAGTTATTAAAACAAAACAGTATACATTCAGAATAGTCCTATATATGCTGCATTTTCAATAATGAACATAATTCATGACCTTTATTTAAAAAAAGACAGCGAACATTTCATCGCCATACAAGTTTATGAGATGAATTCAGTTCAAAAGTAAATGTGTTGCAGTTAGGATCTTTATGTGTTCTTTAAAAAAATATATATAAACCAATGATAGCCAATATGTATCAATTATAGTGTATGAGTTTCTTCGACCTGTAATTATGAATGAAAAATTGTTTGGCAAGTTTATTCATCTTTAAAATCGAATCAAATTGCCATAAATAACATACATAAACATGACAGCTTCTGTACGACTCTTAATTCGCGATAATATTATTTACTCTTACATGAAAGCCAAATGTAATAAATAAAATGAAAAGCGATGGGTTTCGAAACATTACGCACTTCCTCAGAGGAAAAACCAATCCAATGCATTACGCAAGCATAAATGCATGTATGTATGTGAGTGTGTGTATATATAATATATATATATATATATATATATATATATTATCTATCTATATGTTTTTTTATTATGCAGTTTGCAAATATAATACTATGCATAGATATGTGTATATATATATATATATATATATATATATATGCACACATACATACATACATATTTGCTTGTCTATGCATTGGATTGGACTGCAAACTGCATATTGCAAAAGGGAACGAAGTTAAAGCGGGTCGTTTGCGATCGCCATCGTCACTTGTTTAATCACACGCACCCGTAATACGTTTCCGCGTAATTTACCGTAAATTTAAAACAGCGAATGTCTCTTCCCCCAGAAATGAAAACTCTTCAAATGACGCAGATAATGCAGATCCAACAATGGGTATGGAGCCAAATTGTACATTCCGCAATATCATACTACCGCTTCTTTTTTCCAGATTGCTTCGCCTGGATGGCAACCGTGAGGGAATAAAATATTGCGCAATTAAAACCACTGCGTTAATTTCCGTACGCAATAAACTGAAATCAACAGACGAAGACAAATATCGTGTGCGCGTGCGAGTGCGTATAAAAATAGAGGGGGGTCTCACATGCTCTTCCGTTTTTTTTTTTTTTTTTTTTTTTTTTTTTTTTTTTTTTGTGGTGGTGAGCCACAAGGATAGAGTACCGATGTATTCTTCTGTATCCTTTCTGTGTATATAAAGGGAATACACAAGGGAAACGAAGCACAATACTTGAGAATGAATGGGAGTGGTGTGAAAGTATACACCTTTGCAAACTAATCTCTGACAATTAGTACTAAACAGAATTAAGTCATAAAAATTGAGGAAACAATGCCACAGCCGAATGGCGACAATGAGAAGTACATTCTGCGGATGGAACAATGACCAAAATGATAAAAGTGAACTGGAGAAATATAATTTATGAGAAGAAAACGAATCCCAGTTGGAAATGGAACCAATGTTTTCAAGTTATGAGTATTTAGTTAATCAATGATCATTTCAACTGACTACGTATACAAAGTAAGGAGACAATTCCATTACCGAATAGCATAACTGTGCGGTACATTCTGTTAGTGGAGAACTGACCAAAATTACACTTGCAAAACGTTGGATAGAGGAAACTACAGTCAAAGAAAACGAACCCCAATTGGAAATGAAAGCAATGTTTTCAAGTTATGAGCATATAATAAATCCGTGATTAATGTCAAAATTACGACACCTGTTTTACATTTGTTATTGCAGATGCAACCTCACTGACATTTTAGAGAGAAAAATATAAAACGTGATCTAAAATAAAGGTAATGCCAAGGACGAAAATGAAAAATGTTTTCATTTCCCACCGTGGGATTACTTTTATTTATATAAATATAAATAAATACATATATGATATATATATTCATATATATATCTTATATACATATGTTTTTTAATATGCAGTTTGCAAACTATAATACTATGCATATATATATGTATATATATAGTTTATATATCTATATTATATATATATATTACTACATATTTTACTTGTCTTGCTTGGATTGGATTGCAATCTGCATATTGCAAGAGAGAGAGAGAGAGAGAGAGAGAGAGAGAGAGAGAGAGAGAGAGAAAACATAAAACAAAAATCCATTCAAACTATTACTTCAGTAGTACTTCATAACTCCATATTTTTTTTTATTTTCTTATTTTCTCTATAACTTATTTTCTCTGTAACAAAGTCTATTGAAAGTTGAACAATTTCAGTAAATCCCGTCTGATCTACAGTCCCCGGATATAAGTGACAAACAAACTCATACACTTACAAAGTACAGTAACTTCAAGTTGAGCCAATATATAGTCAGAAACCAGAAATACAATCCATAAAGGATTAAGAGTCAAAGGAGTTCATTGGAATTGTAAACACATAAATCACTACAAATGACACTTTATTCATCTTGGATGTCCCTAAATCCTTCTTAATCTCTTAACGGCCAAACGGACGCCGGCCTGATAAAGAAAGGTCAATGGGAAACTGGGTGGGATTTAGTCTGGATTACTCACCATCACCGGTGCACCTTAAACCCTCATTCAGGAGAAGGTCCTGAGCTCTTCCCCTTCAGTCGGGGAGATATCAGAAAGGATATTTTTTATATTATTTCAAACCCCTCATTCAGGAAAAGGTCCTGAGCTCCTCCCCTTCGGCCGGGGAGATATCAGAAAGAATATTTTTTTTATATTATTTCTAATAGGTGAGTTAATTAATGCAGATTTATATGCTATTTTAAAGTCAGCTTGGAAACCTTTACCTTCATCTCCCTCCCACCTACGAAGATGCTGATATTATCGTTCTGATAAATGGAAACAAATTATTAAAAGCTATAAAGGGAGTAATGTCAGGGACATAAGACTGCCAATGTTTTCACTAAAAATGTATAGTAAATGTTTACAGGGTTTAACAGATATGAAAAACAGCATTTTACACTTGTCCCTCTACTAATAATACTTAATGATATTTAAAGGTAACCAGAACGCGAAGCTGCTCATAAACTGATCGAAAACAATATCAGTGTCGTGAATATACTTGTATTCGATCACAGTAGTATTAAGAAATAGTAAGAATTAATCTGTTACTTTACAAATTAAAATCTTCATGAGAGGTCACATTAGAGCCGGTTCCATGCACGACGTTTGCAAATCATGTTATCTTAAAAGAGAGTTGATTTTACGTTACTGATAAACATGACAACAGATACGA
This sequence comes from Macrobrachium nipponense, assembly GCF_015104395.2. Lineage (NCBI taxonomy): Eukaryota > Metazoa > Arthropoda > Malacostraca > Decapoda > Palaemonidae > Macrobrachium > Macrobrachium nipponense. The sequence continues at coordinate 23,815,074 of NC_087202.1, read as the reverse complement.
TACCATTTCATCAAAAGGAACAAATAAATGGCGAATTAATGTACACTGGAGCCGCAAATGACTGTAATAGTCTATCGGCGAAAGAACTAATCTGTATATTCCAAGATAGGACCAAGTACTGTGGCTGTCGGGAGATTTATACTGCTGGCGGTTACTAAACTTTTAAAAAGGAAGTCATCAGTGCTTACCTATACAGGGAATGTTAACAAGCATAAACTAGAGCGGTTTTCCTGTCAAAATACCTGTCAATTCAAATGACAAGAGATGGTGAAACGGTCAACAATTTGATGAAATATTTTTCTAACAAAAACAGAAGTCTGGACAAACCAAGTAAAATTAACTTCTTTTTTTTCTTGAAACTGTATGATGTTTGGTTTGTTCTTTTATTTGTTGGGGCATGGAAAAATGAAGCGTATAAAAAATCAGGACAAGAGACGATTTTTTTACAAAAAATGCGGAAGAAATGAAACTACTTTTCTCTAGTGAGAGAGAGAGAGAGAGAGAGAGAGAGAGAGAGAGAGAGAGAGAGAGTGTAACTACGTTAAAGCAATGTGAGTATAGCGTGACACTTGAGTGGACAAAACCATCGAGCAAAGCCGCCATTACAGAAATTACCACGCGACAAACCTAGGCAAAAAGAATTGCGGAGCTCCTCGTCACTTTTCACACGCCACGAGCTGTTACGCGGAGAATGCCAGACTTGAAATGATAAAGGTGGAAGTAATTCATCACCAGCCATTTGTAAAAAAAAGCGGATCATACTCTAAGATGCTTCAAACGAACGTATATATAGAGTACCGGCAAGAGAAGCAAGAGAAGGAAACAAACATAAGTTTTAGGCCAAAAGAACATGCATTCGTCCGTGGGGACAAAAACAGTTTTTTTCTGGAAGCAAAAACATCTGCATTAGGAGGAAAATAAACATAGGTTTATAGGAAAATTTACTCCTGACACCTTTCAGCAGACGGAAACAAGCGCCGCCCCCCCCCCCCCCCCCCCCCTCCCCCCCCCCCCCTACACACCACACACCCCCCCCCCCCCCCCACACACACACACCCACAAACTACGCGCATTCTATGAGGCTTACATGTAATACTACTGACACTGACGGGGAGATGCTAGAAGTTTCCAGTTCGCAAAGAATAAAGGCAAATATAATCTTCAAGGGCACCAAGTACTGTACTAGTTGACGAGAATCCCCCCAATTTTAAAACGTGTGACTTAAGTGTTCAGAGAAGAAGGGTGGTAGCCACTGACGAGGCTAAAGGGTAATTGGAATTTTTTAGAGCGTGTCATTTTCAGTCCCTTAAGAGAAGGGTAAGAAATTCAAGAAGACAAGGGGAGAAGGGCATCCCGCACTTCACAGACGAGGGAAGAGACTAGCATTTTATGAAGTAGCAGTAAGATGTGTATGAAAGAAAGGAAGGTTAATGAGCATTATGGGGAAGTGGTTTAAATGCCTTTCAAGGGGTGAAGAGCAACGAA
>NC_087202.1:23798589-23811089 GCF_015104395.2 Macrobrachium nipponense | reverse complement strand
TAGCATATCAATTCTATTTCAATCATGACTCCTCGCCTACTTAAAAAGAAAAGAAAAGAAAAAAAAAAACTGTTCCATCTCCAAAAACTAAAAGAAGTGGGTAAATGTGATGACCGTGTACATCAATCAGGTGTACCGTACTGAGTGAGTTAAATACAAAGCATTAGCATTAATAGTTCAAATAAACAACAAAAGATAGATTTAAAAAGAAAAAGAAAGAATATTTTTCATTCGTTATTTTTCATAAGAAAAGATTCGCGCATGAAAAGTCCTTCTCACCCGGCTGTATTTCCGTAAGAATAAAATTTCCATGCATTTCTACGCCACAAACTGCCTGGATTCAAAAACAAAATAAGTGTAATATAATAATGATCACAGATGAAGTAAAACAAATATATATAAAATTCCTATCAATCATATGAAAAGAAAAGCAGACTAAGAATACATTCACCCCAAAAAATAGCTAAAACTCTGCAAATAATTATAAAATATGAAACATTTATAAAACAATAAATAAAACAAAAACTCTTAAACAAAACTGACTGTCATATACAGAGCTGAATATCATAAACCGGAGGAAAATCATAAAAATAAAATGATACATAACGAAACAAACTATGGAAGAAAAACATAAAAAATACACAATTATCACGTTGAGATTCCATCAACGCTCGTGACTTGTGACCTCAATACAATTTGAATCTGCAATTGAAAATATTACAAAATGACTACACGAAATTAAATATGAATTCCAATGAGATCAAATCATTAAAAGGCAGCGCAACGGAGATTAAATTTCGCTTGAATTCAAAATGAAAAAAAAGCGCATCTTTATGAAATCAAGTGGATGAAGGATTATTGATACACAATACAATATTCAACGAATGCTTTGCAAGCACAGGCAAACAAGATGTAGAACTAGAAGAAAAACACCAGACTGTGAGAAAGCAGGTTGTGAGGAAGAAATATCGGATATTTAGCCAATTATATTTATAATTAACATCTTTACAATGAGTAATAGTGGTCACTTTTGAAAGACCAAAACGATAAACGAGAGCACAATAATGACAAGATTATTTAGGGGTTAGTTTCAAAAGACTGATGTCTTGTGTTACTAGTATCATTTTTATATAAAAATATTTAATAATGCTGCCAAAGCATGAAATTAATATTTCATAAGCATTATGACATATCAAAAGGTCAAATTTCTCTCCTATCGTAAAAACTTCCGAATACCTTATGCCATTTACTTAAAGACTAGAGCGCATGTTTTGAGAAAACTATGAAAATGTTCCTGAAAAAATTATCTTAATGCAGATATGTTCAACTTAATTCAGTGCTTTATGCTGCCTTAATATTGAAACACTTTTTTAGATTGTTTTTCCTATCTTGATAATGCTAATAATGCATAGAAATCTAAATTTCCATATCTTTTCCTCATTCTAAATAGGCGTTGGAGGTTGAAACCGAGTTTTACCTATAGTTTTCGGGCAAATTGTTTTTATGTGAAGGTTTCTTTAATTCATAATGTTACTTCTGATCATATATCTTATATATATATATATATATATATATATATATATATATATATATATATATATATGTGTGTGTGTGTGTGTGTGTGTGTGTGTGTGTGTGTTATATTAGTATAAATAGTATACATACGTATATATTTTTTTAGAATCAGCCAACACCGGTTGCACTGCAGTCTTACTGACCAAGTTTGCGCTTAACGATATGACTTCCATGGTCTTTGTATAGTTAGTTTTCTATGCCAATATGAACATTTTCCGTCATTCAGAGCAGATGAGTTGTACTATACCCCAATATGTGTGTGTGTGTGCGTGTGTGAAGCCCGCTTTCCTCTAATCAAAATGGGTATCACTGTGGTTGCTCACATGATCAACGTTATTCTCTCTCTCTCTCTCTCTCTCTCTCTCTCTCTCTCTCGTCTCCTCTCTCTCTTCATCTTCTCTCTCTCTCTCTCTCTCTCTCTTCATTCGAAACAATTGATTTCATCATTTCATTTACTTATATTAAAAACGGTAAAGGTCAACATGTCTGACAAATAAGATTTAAAAGGAAACCTCACTCCGTATTCATTCAATTATCTCTTTGTTAAACCGCCCTTTATTTTCTAACGAACTTAATTTAAAGACGATATGTTTTCACTTTTTAATTAATACATTTTGGCTCGTAAGGACAGTTTCTTATGCGGAAATTATGGAGCAACAGCTAGTACCTTACAATGCAAGATTATAAGATGAAATATTTGTGTGTGTGTGTGTGTGGTGTGTGTGTGTGTGTGTGTGTTGTATGTGTGGGTGGTTGGTCAGATTAAGCCGGCACTTGACCTTAAACATAAAGGGGAGTAAGAGGCCTTGTGTGGACCTCCCGAACATAAACGAGTACCTCTTACACAAAAGCTCACTAAATCGAATAAGTTACACATAATTACCACCTATCATGAATAACTAGATTATAATGCTTTGAAGAAAATGGCAAGCTAGTTTCAGCGCATTTGCTTAACTGGGAAATAGTTTGTATGAATGAGGTTTTTACGAGAAAATAAATATGTTGATGTAAATTAATTAGCTTCTTCACAGGTTCCTACTAATCTGGAGCTGAATTGAGATCTTTGGAAATTATAACATTAGGGAACTGCAACAAAAGAATAATAACCTTAACTGTGGATACAATGAATTTTACGCCACAGCCGAAAAGTTTAGAATAAATATATCATAAATAAATACAGTGAATGGGCCCTATAATAAATTATATTACTACCTCCAAATTTAAGTAAAAATAAAAATATACTGATAATATTTTGTTCCTTATAATTAACCTTCCATTCGTATCTGTTTCCTGTTTCTCGTCCACGGATTCATATTAATAACAATACAGTATTACCAGCTCAAATACAGTTCCTCCCTTCTCCGGGCGTCTAAATGCAGTGCCCTACAAATCTCTCGACATCCTGAAGCCATTCATCGTTTGGTCCCCAATATGTCCGGGGTCGAGAGGCCCACCACTAACTCACCTCCATTATACACATAATAACACAAACTAATTCACTACCGGGAGCATCAACATCCGGTTCATTTCTGGTTATCGTTGAGATGATATGCCTACTCTACATAGCCCCCTCCCTGAACACCACCAGGAACCACCTCCCTTCACACCAAGACAGCGAACGAGGGGAAGGGAAGGAGTTATGGGAAGGGGAAGTGACCCCTCTTACCCTCACGATCGCCCTCGGCTAACAGCATTAAAGCCCACCAGTTTCACCCAGAACAGAAGGGTAAAGGACGAATGGGTGGCGGTGGGGTGCTTTGCCAAGTCTAGTGAGACGTGATACGGTCATTACATCTGGAACGATCGTTGAGGGTGAGTTATAGGGAGTTATAGGGAAGCGCAGGCAGCTTCTATAACACTGAAGGCAAGGGTGCAACCTCACCTCCGACTGCTGCTCTTGCTGCTCCTGATGCACCAGCAAGAACAGTTAAGCAACACAATGCAATACTAGGAGAGAGAGAGAGAGAGAGAGAGAGAGAGAGAGAGAGAGAGAGAGAGAGAGAGAGAGGCTAATCATCATTAATCAGTGTGCATGGCATGCTACTAGGGAAGGAATGCTATAGCACATTGTGATAACTAGACTCAGCAAACGAAGAAAAGCAAATTTTTGGAACTACGCAAAATTTGAAGTACAAACAGCTTCGTACGAAAATTTTTTTATTATTAAGTACTTCTCTACAATGGACACAAATTTATTGGAGCTTATACAAGATTTAATCCCACACCACAACGTAGGAAGAGTGCACAAGCTATATGATATATATATATATATATATATATAGTATTATATGCATTTATATATATATATATATATATATATATATATATATATATATATATATATATATATATGTATATATATGCATATATATATATATATATATATATATATATATATATATATATATATATATATATATATATATATATATATATATATAAGAAGTCCAGTCCATATTGAACAATTTCATAACAAAAGACACCAAATACATTCCGCAACTTTACTACCCAAATGCCAGGAAACACGAAAGGAGCCGAGAAAGCAAATTACGTACTACGAAAATGGCGGGGAAACATTTACAGAAACTACTTGATAAATAGAGTAACTGGGGGAAAGGGAAAGTCACTATTTCCATTTTAACTTTGAAGCCCTAACAAGTGATTTCGGCGACGCTGACAAAACTAATAAAAAAAATTCCCACCGTCCCTCAAACTCCAATTAAGTGTGTGTGTGTATGTATATATATATATATATATATATATATATATATATATATATATATATATATATAAATAATTTTAATTTTCATTGTTAATTCAAGCTCTTTAAACTATTATACTTATACATATTATTTTACTTGCACCAATCTATTTAAATGGTAATCTCATTGATGTTTAATTCATTCTATTGTACAAGATCTTTCATTCCCTTGATTCGTTTCTAATTTGGATGTTTACCGTTTTAAGTTATTTGCCCCTGATGTTGGGAAAGCTAGATCTACGAAGGCTTGATTCACCTCCGCAATAAAATTACATTAATACACACTAGTCACAACAAACATACCATTATATATATATATATATATATATATATATATATATATATATATATATATATAATATACATACACACACACACACATATATATATATATATATATATATATATATAATACGGAGAGAGAGAGAGAGAGAGAGAGAGAGAGAGAGAGAGAGAGAGAGAGAGAGAGAGAGAGGTCAATGTGACCTGCAATCTGAAAAACTTTTGGCACATTCATATCCAAAGATTGAGGCTCTGATTACCAAAACAATTTTCAAATTCCAACATGCAATTGTAAATGGATGGTCGTAGGGCATTAACAGAACTATTTACAAATAACATCACCAATAAATATATCCGAGCAGTAAAAACAGATGGAAAATATCAAATCCATTTACAATAAATCCTGCTATTAAAACCAAAAGCTCACTCACTGTTATTGCAAAATAAAACATTTCTGAAAGGGAGTTTTGCTTGCTACAATAGCTGTTATTCAAATAACACATTTATTTCCTTTATTTTTTTCTCAGCGGGCTTGGGGCTCTACGAATTACTGTTTTCTCTAACGGAGACAATTTCATTCCTTCAGGGTATAAGAAATAGTAATTGAAGATAATTGTATTTTTTTTTCTATGGGGGTAGATGTGGGGTGGAAATTTTTTTTATAGAATTTACCATACAATTGTGTTATAAAGATAGAATACACAAACAATTTGTATATTAAAATAGAATATACCAAACAATTTTTACATTAACAGAAAATGTCAAATAATCTTAATATTAAAATAGAATATACCAAACAATTTGTATATGAAGATAAAATATACTCAAAAATTTTCTTATTAATATAAAGTATACCAAACCATTTGCATATGAAGATAGAATATACCACAAAAATTTGTATATGAAAATAGAATATGTATACCGAACAATTTGTGTACGAAGATAGAATATCGCAAACAACTTATATATAAAGACTGATATGAAGTACAATCATTTTTGGCACTTTATACATCTATTTGAAATGGCCACACTTGGAGATATTCGTATCAGCTACAAAACGAAAGACCAACCATCGAAAACACTGCAGCGGAAAAACCCATACAAACATTCTAACCGAAGCCTAAAAGTTGCCAAGATAATTCGTTTATGTTACCAATTTCCGACCAACAGAAAAAACATAAGGGAAATGAGTCAAGCCGTGCGTATATATTTCCTGCAGCAAGCAGAAATACAACCCTTCGACTTCGCTCGCTAAAGGTTAAAGCAAACATCACACTTCATTAAGTATGATGCTTTGAAGTTGCATAGAGCCCACTGGCTTCCCTTCACGCATTTCGCAACACGAAGAGAAGGCGGCGATCTAAAAGGAGACAGCGGAACTCGACGTTTCACAAGCACGATATGCCATTTGCATTCTACTGCATGCAACGAAGTGCTGAGACATTTAAAACGTTTTCCTGCTGCAATCGTCCCTTGCATTTTGTTTTTGCTTGCATAGGGAGATCATCTTAAAAGTTAAAAATGATTATATATATATATATATATATATCATATATATATATATATATATAATTATAATATTACATATATATACTGCAGTGCCTATTATCCTCTATAGTGTGTTGTTAAGAAAGAGAAGAAAAGAAAACGTGGAATGTTTCGCAGCCAGATAAACGATAGCACTGTACATCTCCTGAACCACGTGGGAAATAAAAACGAAACGTGTTTAATAGTCAGACGGCCACAACGACCTCCGAGGGAAACATTTATGGGTCTTGCCAGACAGCGGGAAACTTTACTACCCGACGAGAGCGGCGACTAATTCATATCCTTCAGGACATGAAGGCCAGAGTCCGATCGGAAGTGGTGTTTCAGCGTAATGGGATCAACCGCGTTGACAAACGAGATCCGTCAGTCACAGAGCGACGCCATAAATAGTACCTTTCAAGGATCGCTGACATCCACATCGTTAGGAATCACGGAAACCTAATTACGTGAGGCGATCACTCTCCCTGGACAAGGGCCCACACGGACAAATTTCATTTTCATATTTATTCGCTTAGAAACTCTCTTTTCACCGGCACGCAAAGCAATTTAATCAACCTCCTCGGGATCAGGATGGTCCGGTCACCACGTAGCTGATCGATTTAAATCCACCAGACATTCATACAAAATTCTGAGGGGAAGCAATGCAGTAATAAGTAATACTTATGCTCGAAGCAACTAGCATAAACGGTCACTGTGTAAAACATGGGTTTATCGCCGATTACATAAGACACCTTACAAGTATTTCAAATATATTTAAAAAAAGAAGGACAACACACACAACCACAATACACATACGAATACAAACGTGAATACAAGACTCGCGTTATTGGAAATGGAATTCAAATTTGACAGGCTTCAGTGCGACGCAATTCCGGTAAATAGCAGGCTTCGTGTTGACATCGGTGGAATCACTGTACCTTGAAGGCAAATTAAATTCGACGTATTGTTGCACGTACACCCGTGAAAGCAACGACAGCTGAAATCAAAATGGGGATGAAAAAATAGTCGTAAATAAAAAAATAATAAAAAAATAATAAATAATATATATATATATATATATATATATATATATATATATATATATACATATATAATAGAAAAAGGAAGTATTCGGAAAAATCACTTCTGTCTTACGAGATAAATAATTCTTTTCAAAATGACAGAGCATTAATGTGTTTGGGCAGACATCTGCTGTCATTTAAGAAAAATAGCAAGGCTCAAAACAACTGCTTCCCCTCTACGTGTCTTTCCCTGTTGAATTATTTTTTTTTCTTAAATATAAAATTTGCTTCCGTTCATGAGAGCAATTTTCATGCCATGGCGCCACCTGGAGACGTGTGGATGATTGATAAGTCTAACCTGTAATGGAATTTCACTGACAATGGACAATCCAGCGACCTCTTTCTCTGTAAATGACCGTGTGCTCTTCTTACTTAGTTTCTATTTTTTCATGCATTAAAATCGTGATCCTGTCGCATTTCCGGAGAATCATCGTGAATAAAACGCATTTCACTATTTTTTCTCCCTCTCTATCTTCATTATACTTAATACCGATTGCCCGAGTTTTTTTATTTATCTAATTTACCTGAAAATCCTTCATCTGACTGATCTTATTTATGGTTTTTGCAGTAGGAAAGGCTATTACAGATAATCAGCTGATGGCTGCAGTTCAAATTAACGATATTTGGAAATGCTGAGATCTGGATGCAATTCTTAAGGAGTTGAAGAAAACAATGACAATTTAAACAAATAAATACTACGGGAAAACAAAACTTAATTTCACAATACATAAACGCAGCAACAAAGCAGAAATCCGGAAAACAGTCGAAGTGAATATGAGACTGAAGAATCTGTCCTATTTTTTTAAGGGAATTCCATCTTGAAATACGACCAACCCACTTTAAGAACGTCCTACTCGCAAGGAGGCAAAATGGAGAAGAAGAAGAAGAAGAAGAAGAAGAAGCAAAGTATGAGGAGAAGGAAGAGCAGGAGGAGAAAACTCGGGAAAAAATAAAATAACATAAACCTTCAACTTCTATTTTTATCAAAATGGTATAACTGTAGGTATTAAACGAAAAAATGAAGTAGGCGAACAGAGAAACATATTATAAATCAGGAAAGAAGAAAGAATAATAACTTGAAAAACAATTGAATATGAGAAGACAAAGCGCACGATATACCGTGGTATACGAGCAAAATACAGTCAAATTTACGCGAATGTCAGTCACAAAACACAAGAGGTCAATTAAGAGCTGAGAGCACTACATAAACTTTTTAATTGGGGTACATGAATGTACTAGTGAAGACAGCAGAAAAAAACAAAAGAACAGCTCTGATGAATTTTCTATTTGGCTGGTAAGACCGCCGTAAAAAAAAAAAACGAAAAATACCAACTGCGGAGAGAGAGAGAGAGAGAGAGGAGAGGAGAGAGAGAGAGAGAGAGAGAGAGAGAGAGTCATGAAAGGTTTATTTTACAGCAGTCACCTGAGATGAAATAAGAGGGCTACAAAAGAGGAAGGTACTTTTATAACGGCTCTGTCATCACAGATATCCAAAAAGAAATGGCTCACGAATACGAAGGTATGCTTTGACAGAAAGATGTGCGCGTATGTGTGTGTAGCTCTGATGAGTTTTCTATTTGGCTGGTAAGACCGCAGTAAAAAAAAGAAAAGAAAAATACCAACTGGAGAGAGAGAGAGAGAGAGAGAGAGAGAGAGAGAGAGAGAGAGAGAGAGAGAGATATTAGCAATCATACTTGATGACGTGAAAAATTGTTATATCTACTAGTAATGATTCATTCTCATTTCAACTTGATTATCACAGCTCATTTCATAACTCCATAAAGCGTCTCTCTCTCTCTCTTCTCTCTCTCTCTCTCTCTCTCTCTCCTTGCAAAAAACTGTGCATCTGACGTTGAAGTCATGAAATATCCCAGAAGAAAAGTCCTTGAAGTGGAAAGAGATCAGGCTACCTGATGATGATGATGATGATATATATATATATATATATATATATATATATATATATATATATATATATATATAAATCTATACATCTATATATCTATATATAATATCTTTATATATGTGTATATGTATATATGTGGTATATATATATATATATATATATATATATATATATATAATATATATATATATATATATATATATATATATATATATCTATATATATATGCTGTGTGGGAACTTCATGAAGCTTATGCCTCGACCAAATTTCCTTTAAAAACCTTCAATATATTTTAAAGAAAAATAATCAAAGCACTGAATGTATGGATATTTTTTTAAAAGATCTGAACGCTCACAAACTTCATCATGTTTCCAATCTCGTGCCCCGCTTATTAAAAAGAAAAGTTTGCGCGCACGCGTGTGTGTATGTGTGTGTTGGAGAGAGAGAGAGAGAGAGAGAGAGAGAGAGAGAGAGAGAGAGAGAGAGAGAGAGATGCTCATTTCAGCCTGTAATGCCAAGATAATGCAAAGGCAACATAGTGAAGCAACAGTTTTCCCAAACTTCAGAGGTATTGACTGACTGATTAAGCTTCCGGACTTAATAGCTTTGTAATTGAAGCGCCTCGTGAGCTCAAGTTTTGTTTTATTAATTTTGTAGCAATGTTCTTTTATTTGCTTGTATTGGTAGCTTGTTAGAATGGCAGTTTTAGCTTTGCATAAATATTTATAAAGAATTATTCACAGTTCGCTTTAGAATCCTTCAAATGCAGATAGCAATAACAGATACAATTTACGTACACAGATGAAACATTGAATGTAATTCAAAGGAGAGCACATTACAGATCACGTTAACTTATCAATAAAAACATTTTAATAAGATTGCGGACGTTGAATACAAATAAATAACACACCAGAGGGAGATCATGAACGAATCCATATGGCTTAAAATACCAAATCATTGCAATCATATTAAAAAAATCTATGGGTGTGGAATTTCATAAAAGTCGCTGAGAGTTGAGTAAAAAGTTTCTTTTAAGCATGATAGTAAAATATGATTCTGGACAGAATTTCTGATAAAAATCACGTAATAAAAGCAGACTAATGATAATGGTGATGATTAAATAATGTGGATAGAAACTTCCCTCAGCTGAAACTGAATAAAAAAAAGTTATCCCATCGGTTAACAAGTTTATAAACCCATATCTATGTATTTTCAATGAAAAAAAATTAGGATGGCCGTTAGAGTTGGATAGTCTAAAAAATCACAGTGCATTATAAAAATATTTTGGCCTGCTTAGTAACAGCTACCCTTAAAAAATCAGAATAAGTCCGATTTAATGAAGCTTTGATCGTTAGGCTTGTGTTCACAGTACAGAGAGAGAGAGAGAGAGAGAGAGAGAGAGAGAGAGAGAGAGAGAGAGTACTGCAGTTTCTCAGAGACCTCTGGTGTATGTTCTAGGCATTTGTTGAGTAGTCTAACTGTTGTTTATAAAGGCACGCTATAAAATCGTGTTGAGGTACGCCAAATTAATAATCTACTTACATCCATTCAAGGTAATAGAAACTTTATTACAACTAAAAGTGTCCATTCGAAGTAAAAAAAAAAAAAAAAAAAATTCAAGTACCGGAACACCTTAACATGAGTACACTTGTATATATAATTTTCTAAGATTCCATTAAAATTGACCAAATCCTAGGAATTTCCAAAATAATAATAATAATAATACTAATAATATAAAGAAGTAAAAACAATGGCGTTCTCCGAAAACGTAACAACAACAACATCACAACAACAACAACAATAATAATAATAATAATAATAATAGTAAGAATAATAATTATAATAATAACAGTAATAAGTAATAATAATAATAATAATAATAATAATAATAATAATAATAATAATAATAATAATAATGTGCATGAATATTATAAATGAATGTGACACAAATTAAAGCCAGGTACGTTACTGTGTTTCTCTATGAGAGAGAGAGAGAGAGAGAGAGAGAGAGAGAGAGAGAGAGAGAGAGAGAGAGAGAGAGAGAGAGAGCAATCCCAATCATTTCTGCAGACTAACTGCATATAGTTTTCATCTCCGACCGACTGCGTCCATTGCATTGCTCAAGAGAAAGCAATTAAGACTTATCCTAATGAGCTCCGCTTTGAACAAATCAGAGCATTGTATTCGTTACGCGCCCGGCCGGATGGATGTTTGGGAACGGTATCACATAAACTGATCCCGCCTCGTCCAGAGGCCCGTAACAATGGCCATGAGAATTTTTTTCTTTCATGAAGAGATTCATGCAAGATGAAAAATTAATTTCATCAGAATCTAGACCCCTCTAAATTCTATCTTTCAGTAATTTTTTTTTTAGTTGGGTGTTTCGTATTATCAGTATTGGTTGGTTGTTATATATAATATATATATATATATATATATATATATATATATAAATATATATATATATATATAAATGCAAAGAATCGAATGTTACCCCCCATTTTTTTAACTACCCCCTAAAAATCTGTGAAGATATTTTTACGCGAAAAATTCTGAAGAACATTTTACTACTTCACTTTAAATGAATATTATTCTCATGGATACCTGTCCTCAAACATTTAGGAAAAAATTAGGACTGGAAAATTAAAGATATGACTACGTGCATTTATCAAAAAAGGAATTCCAACTAATACTAATATTATAATTCCCAACTTCAATCTGACCTTCCAGCAAAATGAAATAACTCCCACGGCTTGCTAACTGAGAAAACAAATGTACAAGTTGGTTTTATAAATGCTAGAAGAATATTCCATAAGGAAAACTAAACGAAGGTGCAAATCTCTACGATTTGATTGCACTGCGTAACTGTAGTTAATCAAAATAGCACTCCACTTGATCTTTAAGAAAATAGCCAAACAAAATATAAACAAAGAGACTGATTCATCTGATATTAAAGGCTGCCTTTACAATTTAACGCCAGGTTAATAAACAAGTTAATATATCACTCTATGGTCCCACGCAAAGGTATTGGATACAGGTCGATGACTGTGAATTAAAATAACCAGATTCTTCATCTTTACAAGATATGACTAATTGTTTATTTACTCCATTGTGTATATTTACTGTTAATGATGCAATTTAAGCTCCAGCCTAGTGCAGAATCAGCTTACACTGAGGGCGTTTTCTCAGATTAGGTTTTTTAACAATACACATACGCACGCACACAAGCACACACACACGCACACACACACATGTTACATTATATATATATATATATATATATATATATATATATATATATATCTAGATATTAAATGTGTGTGGTGCGTGTGTGGTTGTGATTGTGTGTTGTGTGTGGTGTGTGTGT
>NC_087202.1:23791089-23793589 GCF_015104395.2 Macrobrachium nipponense | reverse complement strand
TATGAGTGCGTATGTGCAAATGAGTTGAAGTTTGGCTGTGAGGGGGGGGTAGGGAGACTCATTATTACTTATCTGATGAGCATTTATGAAAAGGTAAGGGGGGCATAAGTTGTTGTTGTTGTCGTTTTTGTTGTTGTTGTTGTTGTTGTTTTTTTTTTTTTTTTTTTTTTTGTTGGGGGAGAGGTTTATCCTTGATTCAACACAGACACGCATATACTATATGAAGACCGTAACGGCAAGAGCGATAGAAATGCTTATGTCAGTGGCAAATAAGAAAACCAAATCACTCACACAAACACACACGAAGACTTTGGAAACGTCTTACTGGGTTTCTTCCGTTTTCCCCCGCCACTCCTCTTATGGAAGCGAAATTCCATTAAGAGTCTTCATTTTCCATACAATTTTCCGACGACGAAAAACGTTTAATTATTCAGCAGTGACACTGCTTAGAGCCGCGGGACATTAATCTTCATTAAAATAACATCCAGTGTTATTAGCAAGCTCTGTAATTTTAAAAGATTACATTTTACTCTCTGTCTTCCCCTTCGCCGGATATAATAATGCATCCCATCTTTGCTTTTCTTTTCTTTTCCTTTTTTGTCCTCCTTATTTCATGCAGTTCCATGAAACAAAGTCAGTCATCATCCAGGAGCAGCGGAGCTCAAGAGCTTTTAGATCCTAATATAAAGGAAAAGAAAAAGGAAGTGGAGGAGAAAATCTCATATCTATATAATGAGAGAGAGAGAGAGAGAGAGAGAGAGAGAGAGAGAGAGAGAGAGAGAGAGAGAGAGAGAGAGAGAGAGAGAGATAAGGTTGCAAACTGCATCATTTTGTAGCTGCAAAATATTCCTTTCGTAACATTCAGACGGAATGAAGAGATATGAATGTATAGCTATAATAACTGAAAACTGAACTGTCACAAATATACTTTCTCTTAAGGGTCAGTGTCTGTTTCACATCTGGGAAATCTAAATACATATACTTTATTAGTGTTGCTAGAACAAACACTCGAAAAGGGAGAAACGTTTCAGTGAACTTAACATCTAAAAATTATAATTGGAAAGATAAGAAACAGAACATTAATTTTTCATTTATCCACAATTTTGCTGCTTTGGAAGTAATACTCGAACGAGATGAATAATTCTGAAGGCTGTCAATGCCAGTTTTGCCTTTTAATCTATTTATGCCTTTTCAAGGGGCACCTTCAGTGAAGACTGATCATCATTAAAATTCAATTTTATATTGACGCTGACTGAAAAAGGTACGGCAACTTATGAAAAATTGTTTGATCCTTTTTTTTTTCTTTACTTATCGAATATAATAAGCACAAACAAAATGGAAAAGAAAATTATGCCACCATATCGAAAATACGGTAACGACAAAAACCATAAATTTTATATCAATGCCTGGTGAAATTGGAGAACCAGACTATAAAAATATATAAAAAATACGATAACGATAAAATCATTAAAGAGAAAAATATATATAGCTTATTTGAAGACAAGCATCTTAAGAAATGTTTTACACTCGTCTTCCAAACTACTCACGAACATACAAACAACATACATGAAGCGAGCAAAGTGAAAATAACACAGCGCAAATAAATTGTGACCCAAACCACAGACAGACAAAATTAAAACCCGGACAAATTCTGTTGGCCCATCAGTGCCAAATTCCGCCGAACATGTTCGACGATCTTATTTCACCCAGTGCCTCTGGCCAATACGGCGAAGAATGCGATTGCCTCTCTTAGGGATCTGAAGACATTAAAAGAGCGTTTAACCCTCCCAATACTTCTCTTAAGGAGCAATGCGCTGACTAGCAAGAATTCGGTTTATTCCCGATCTGACCACTTTCCATTAGGTCGGGAAAGCAATCTCGCAGAACAACGACTCGGCCTTTATTGGCGCCCGATGCCACTTTCCCATTAACCAGGAGTCACGTTCCTCAGTGTCCGATATTAAATGAGAGTCTAGTGAGATTTCCGCCCGGCTAAAATCTCTAACAAGAAGGAACGGATACTTTCGGGCATGTCACCCGTTCCTTCATGACAAGAGGGAGGATGGATAAACTCGCATCTAGCCTGAGAGATGCAGGTCGTTACAGGTTGCGTCAGAGCGACTAACGGTAACGTAGTCATGGTGAAACAGCTATTGATTGACTGATTGATTTGTAGCTGAAAGGGAAAACGTCATTCGTGTCAAATCCTACTTCATCATCAACGGATTCTTCGTCGATCACGTCAACAGTTTCATCTCGTTTGTACTGGCGCCGTCTAAAGCTACACCTCACTTATGATATTCAACAAATGGAATGCAGATGATCCTCTCTTCAATAACAGAGCTAGTTTACCTTGAAAGCTTAATCTCATGACAGCTGTCATTTTTCTAATGGACGATGTTGCTCAATGCAAATTCCCATACGCGCTGCATAACATTACAAACGTCAAAAGATCATCATATTGTATATTTTGTTTTCCCAGAAACTTTATCAACTCACA
>NC_087202.1:23771089-23788589 GCF_015104395.2 Macrobrachium nipponense | reverse complement strand
TGAATTTATTACCAGACGGCATTAATTTATCTATGTATATCTATTTTCATCTTCGCCATTAATCAGTTAATTATTGCTTTAATGAAAATTTTGTCATCATAAACTTACAACATCGGCCTGTATATCCCACTATTTATAAAATTAAGTACGTTAATTACCGAAAATAATACACTTTCAAGCAATCAAGAGAAGAAATTTCTCTTTTACACAGTTACAGCGGAAATATAAAAATGCATTAAAAAATAACTACATTTAAATGCGCTAACACTTTTCGTATCATGAATTCATGCTATTTTTCCGTAATGCGTCACAAAACATTCACTTCCTATCAACTAAATATAATTATAAGTATAGACGCTTGCGAAGAGAATATTTGTAAAAACTGAGACGTAATTTACTGCTGTTTTCTAAAAGTAAACAAAAAAAAAATCACAGAATTGTTCGCAAAGGATTTGCTAAGCTACGAAAAAAAAAAAGTTTCTTTCCTATTAACGGTCTTTAAATCTCAAGCAAAACAAATGCTTTTAAGACAGGATACAGGAAAAGTCATGTTATAAATTTTATTTCTAGGATAGAATACAGGAAGTTCGTTAATCTTCCGTGAATAAATGATATCAATACAATTTTAGTAATATGTAAGGGGAGGGGGCACTGCCATAAAATATAGAGCAATTTCCTTTCCAAAGTTTACTGATTATATAAATGCCCCTAGCTCTCTGCACGCAAGTAAAAACTGAGCCGATGGTCTAAATCGTTTCTATAAACAAGAACATCTGCAAAAATAAATAAACCACAAGGGGAAATACCTTCAGGAATAGGATAATCCTAAAGAACATGAAAATGGTACAACAAATGCCTCAAGGGAAGGGAATAATTCCGGGACTAAAGCAGAGCTTAAGGAGAAAACCGGGGGATCGTACCTAAAATGGCCTGCACGATCTAACTACAATAATACGCTGACTTGAAACTTAAACCTACAATAAAACCAGTGCCAATAAATGAATTGAAAACATACAGAGAGGCAGACTCGTATATATATATATATATATATATATATATATATATATATATATATATATATATATATATATATGTGTGTGTGTGTGTGTGTGTGTGTGTGTGTAATGCGTGTAATATATAGCATATATATATATATATATATATATATATATATATATATATATATATATATATATATATATATATATATATGTATATATATCCTATATATCCTATCCTTATATATATATATATATATTACCCATGAACGCACACATATTTATACTATATATACTATATGTATGCACATATGTGTGTATGTGTGTCTGCAAACATACATACAATATCTGCTAGCACAAATACATAACATACTGAATATACGTGTATGCGTGTATATATATATATATATATATATATATATATATATATATATATATATATATATATATATATATATATATATATATATATATATATATATAAATATCTGTGTCATTTTCCTAATATACTGTATGTCAAGATGTTTATTCTCGCAGGCCATTGATGTTAAGATGTTTACCCAGGACAGTGAAGTAAAGGAACTAAATAAAAATAAAAGTAACATCATGATAAGTACTTGAAGGACAATATTTGAAGCCGAGTCTTACGTAATTACTGCAAAGCACTATGATAAACGGTTTTCACATCATCTAAACTTCTATACCGTTAGTAAATGGTCCAGTAATTGAGACCAGTAATCCTAAGCCCTATTTATGTACATCTCCCTTTTACTTTGAATCACTGATACAAAATATTTCATAAGTATATAAAAATCAATTCTAAAGATAGGAAATGAATAAATGCGTATCTGATAAGAAAACATAAATGATGAACAAGGAAGAGATAATTAGGCGGAAACTTTCGTGAGACAATATCGGGACTATCATGAAGGAACTAAATATCCTACAAAACATACCTGTAGAACTGAAGACCAATTTCAAAGCTTACCGTAACCCTTGCTTTCATCGAACATGACTTCGAACGTACCTGAAAATAAGAAATAAAAAATGTATTACAGGTGACAACAGAAGACAATAAGAGAAGCTAATAGAGGGATCTACAGCATCATCTCACACTAAACAATTGCGGATACAATTTAATAGTTCACTCATTCGACCATCGTGCCTGCAGGACAAAATAATTAAGAATATTTAGCTACTTCCGTGAAACACAAAAATAATCTGAAGAAGACGGATTCTGTATTATCATAAGCTTCCCAATTTCGATTACAAATTACGCAAGTAATTTTTACCAGCTAGAGAAAGATCCACGGGTAACCATTAGAGAGAGAGAGAGAGAGAGAGAGAGAGAGAGAGAGAGAGAGAGAGAATCTTACTAACGTGCATAGAAAATGTGAAAGTAATACGAACGCTATATGCTTCCCTATGACGCCTATACACCTTACGCAAGCAATTTTTACACGCAATGGAAAGATACACGATTAAATATCTAAGAGAGAGAGAGAGAGAGAGAGAGAGAGAGAGAGAGAGAGAGAGAGAGAGAGAGAGATCTTACAAGCACGCATAGAAAATGTGTAAATAACACGAAACGAGAAATATCTAACAAGCATGCATAGAAAATGTGTAAATAATACGAAAGCCATAAAAGACGGGGAATACGTCCCGGAATAAATGAAGGAAGGGGAAGGCACAGACGACGAGAGGGGAGATTTGAAAAGAGTCACGTCAAAATGAAAAGCTCGGCGAAGGGTTCCTGAGAAAATTAATTCCAGCTGAAGAGCCAGAATGCAAAAGGTGATACAGATAATAGGGACGAATGAAAACGGAATAAAATCGCTTGAGAAAAGGCACAAAGCCGATTATCTTTATTGCGAAGATCTGTGTGTCTTGTATTCTCTCTCTCTCTCTCTCTCTCTCTCTCTCTCTCTCTCTCCCGGTTTCATTACTTACTACATTCATCGAATCTTTCTTTCCGTGGTTTTTTGTGGTTCAGATTTTTTTTTTTAATCGTAAACATTTCATTTCTTGCCAATGGAAAAATGATCGTGAGCTAACTTCCTACTTTTATTCCGCAGACATTATTCAATATATTGCAAGCGAAAAAGTATTCTCTCTCTCTCTCTCTCTCTCTCTCTCTCTCTCTCTCTCTCTCTCTCTCTCTCTCAGAATTACCGACAAAGCGAACAGAAAAACTGTAGCCCCGGCGTCAGACTTTCCAATATTGCAATAACGAGGAAACACGGAGAAAGTAAAAAGAAACGGGAAAGGAATGAGAGAGAGAGAGAGAGAGAGAGAGAGAGAGAGAGAGAGAGAGAGAGAGAGAGAGAGAGAGAGAGCGTTAATTATACAACAAATCATGATCAGAAATCACGCCCTTAAAAGTACTTTACCAAGATTAGACAGGAGAGGGGAAAGAACGTCGGGGCAATTCATATATGCAAGAAAAAAAGAAAGCCAGGGGTCACACTTCATAAATCCTGCAGGGCAAAATAGATGCAGGATGCATGAAAATCGAGGAAGCGGTACAATGAAGATAAGAGGGTAAAATATATGAATGGAAAAAAAAACACCTATCCAACTATATATATACTGTAATATTATATATAAGTTACACACACAAATATTGTATATATATATATATATATATCATATATATATATATATATATATGATATGTATCTATGTATGAGTATAACTGAATCACGAAAGTTAGGAACGTGATAAATGCATAAATAAAGGTATAAGCCACGAAGGAATGTTAAAAACTGGAGTAGCTACAAGATCTTTCGATTCAACGTCCTTTACTTAGCATTAAGATACAACTTAATGGTCTCTTAAAGTTCATTCATACACATTGACAGACTATTTGAGTACAATGAAAGTCTCCGGAAACTAAGTTACCAACATATAGGGACTGTTTTATGAATTCATTACTTTTAAGTAGAGTAAATGACTTGGCCAAGTCTTCTCTTTGTGAACATTCCCGCATAAACAGTTTTAGGTTAATTCTGTTCTAATAAACTATTTATGTTTTCACTCTTGTTGTGACATCCTTTCTTGGAAAATTACTGTAGTTGCAACATAACTGAAATGTTATACGCCACATTGCAATTACTTACAGTATTTTCTTATATATATATATATTATATATATATATATATATATATATATATATATATATATATATATATATATATATAAATACACACACACACACACATATATATAAAATATATAATATATATATATATATATGTGTGTGTGTGTGTGTGTGTGTGTGAGTTGTGTGTGTGCGTGTGTGTATGTGCGTGCGCGAGTACATTGGTGGGTGAATATATGTATTAAATACAGAGAGAGAGAGAGAGGAGAGAGAGCGAGAGAGAGAGAGAGAATATTCTTAAAAGACTGGAAGAGTTTTATTATTATCATTCATTCTGGATATATATATATATATATATATATATATATATATATATATATATATATATATATATATATATATATATATATAATAGTAGTTTTGAGACAACTGATATGCTCCGAAGGAAGATAAAAGAAAGTGCGAGGTCAAACGATGAAGTATGAAGAATCATCCTCGAGTAGCAAGAATTTACCACTATCCCTGTACGTGATTTGAGCACTGTATTGACCGGAATATCATGATCAGTTAGTATTTTTCTTACGAACATCTGCTGATATAAACTTCGGTGAATGTCAATCCACAATAGGTTTAAGTAATGTTGAGAGAGAGAGAGAGAGAGAGAGAGAGAGAGAGAGAGAGAGAGAGAGAGAGAGAGAGAGAGAGAGAGAGAGAGAGAGAGAGCATCATCAGCTCTCTAATCGTGTTGTCGGAGCTCTGTTGCGTGATCAAGAAGATTGTCTCAGTGATAGCCTATCTGGATCAGATTAAAGATAATCGCTTTACTCGATGAAACATCTTTGATCTGCACACTTTTATAATAAGATCATTCTTTAAACCAACTTTACCCGGCCCACTTTTGTCCAAAAATACACGGAAGGATTAGGGATTAAGAGCACAACGTCAGAGAGAGAGAGAGAGAGAGAGAGAGAGAGAGAATGTTGCATTCAATGCAAGCTCAGCGGCTAAATCCAACAAATTGTCGCTTGATGCTTTAAGCTTAAGCCGAGGCACTTGGTCGTCGACCTTGAGCATCAAGGGTAAACATGAATAATGTTAACGTTCCAATCACTGCCGGCAAACAAAAGCGAAATCCAGCTGAAGAGTGAGAGACGAATGGTTCCAACTCTGTCGACGTAAGCAAGATTGAAGGAAAGGTTAAAAAGTGGGGACGAAAAGTTCGATGAGATTGGGTACAGCAAGAGTTGTGATTTCATTACTCTTCGAATAGTTACGTTTGGAGGTTAGTCGGAGCCACGGCAACAGAATACGAATATAATATTAAGTTATTACATATTATCGCCACAAGAAATGCGTATCAGTATCTAAAACTTTGAACTTTATAAGAGCCATACAATATTCATGTGCATCAACATTTGACTGAGCCTGTATAATAATAATAATAATAATAATAATAATAATAATAATAATAATAATAATAATAATAATAATAATAATAATAATAATAATAATAATAATAATAATAATAATAATGTACCCTATAGCATAGCGCCCGAATAGCAAGATCATCGTCATCCATACGCCTTCAATCTTGTGTATCAGAACCTTCCACTTTTTGTAAAATGATTTCCATTTAACCTATGCCATGTGTTCTAATAATATAATTATAGTACAGAAAATACGAACAATTCAGCAAAAGTTAGATCGGTGCCTGTTAACTCCTCCAATTGTATCGTCGAAAAATTCCTGTAATTACTGGTAAGAATTTATTATTCAAGTCTCCAACTTTTCTTTAATTCTTCGACACTAAACATTAAATCAATCAATCAATCTTAACATTAGGAAAGGATAAACTAATACTGAATAATAGTTAAGTCAAATTCATTCTTTCGCTATCTCTCTCTCTCGTTAACTCTATTACATTCTAAACAGTTTATAAGTCAATCAATTTCATCGTTTGAAAAGAAAAATAATCCAATGATTAATAATTATTCAGTGGAAACTCCCACGCCCTTTTTGTAATTCTCCAACAAAGAACAGCTGGGGTCAGGTGAAACGTTCTTTCTCATTAACGGCTAATCACTAATTACCAACACTTGGGGATGTATCCTCAATTAACTCCTTGAAGTGGATGACATTCGAAAAATGGCTAATTAAATACTAATGAGTCGAGAAACCCTAGTGTAAGTTTTTTTTTTCCAGAGTTGGGGGAAAAATCAGGAAAAAATCTACCAAAAAATTTCAAAACGTTCTGAACAATACTGATATACTTTAGTCAAAGTTAGATATAGGAGCAAAAAAGGAAAATTCTCTCTCTCTCTCTCTCTCTCTCTCTCTCTCTCCTTCAAATTTTGGGATAGGATTGGCGAATGGGCAAGAATACGTTAAAATATCACTGTGACTGTGTTCATCTTGAAGATGAATTAGGCACCTGGTTGTTAGGAGGTAATTTTGGGTTGCAACCATGAGGTAAAAAGGCATGGGACCAGCACAACCTAATCCCGAAAAGCCTAACTGAGAATGCTGAACAATCAAGCGAGAGGCCAGTGCCTAGGGACCGGCTTAAGTTGCTTACAGAGAAAAAATAAATAAATGAATGAATGAACACCTTCGGTAGTCATATCCCGAAGGTGTTCATTCATTTATTTTTTCTCTAAGTAACTTCAGCCGCAGTCACCACCTTACAGTCTGGACGATAATAGATAAATAAATAAATATGCATATAATACATAAATATAAATATAAAATAAAATAATAAATAAATTAAATATATATATATATATATATATATATATATATATATACATATATATATATGTGTGTGTGTGTGTGTGTAAAAGAAGTAAAAGCTAAGAGGACATCCGCGGACCAAAGTGAGACGTTAGTAAATTGCTACAGCTGGACAATTACTTAATAACTTGAGAGATCCGCCAAAATTGGAGTAAATACAATAATTGCTGCCTCCACCTTTGGATACAGGAGTTGTGAAAAGAGGTGTGAGAGATGGGTCTCGTCAATCAACAATAAGCACGCCACTGCATTAACAGCATTAATGGACTGTGATTATATGCTTCATGTTATGACCAATGGACAGCTGGAATCCCTTTTGCGAAATCAAATTCAGTGGCGAAGAGAATGAAGATGAATTGATGAAGATGAATTGATGATGATGAAGACGGAGCTGCTTTTTATTTTAGTTCGTATTTAGAAGAAATTAGAACGTAAGATGGAACAAAAACCATTAAGGAAGATGACATTTTGACGTTGCAGTAGTATGAAATTACAAGATAAACGGAAAAGTAACCTAAATACAGTTAAGTATATCTTAGTTTACCCAGACCACTGAGCTGATTAACAGCTCTCCTAGGGCTGGCCCGAAGGATTAGATATTTTCACGTGGCTAGGAACCAATTGGTCACCTAGCAGCGGGACCTACAGTTTATTGTGGGATCCGAACCACACTATATCGAGAAATGAATTTCTATCACCAGAAATAAATTCCTCTGATTCCGCGTTGGCAGAGCAGGGAATCGAACTTCGGACCACCGGATTGGCAGCCGAGCTCGAAAACCACTCGCCCAGCGTGGAACTACCTAAATACAGTGATGCTCATTACTCATTCTGTTTCATACAAAAATGACTGAAGGCCAACTCAAACGACGCCACTGAAATTATCATCCGAATGGCCTTATCTGATCTACTGACGCTACTCTACATATTTCCCATCACCTTCGATGACCACAAAGGACTGGTTTCCTTATAGCTACTCTATTTCCATCACCTCGAATGACCTCATACGATTGCCTTTCAGGCTAACCTAACTTTTTGGCATCAGTTACAATAGCCAAATGACATTTCCCATCAATTGGTCAACTCATATGTAATTATCTTTGATTATTTTCAATAATAAATGGACTTGCTTTGCCACCATTCGGGTGATAATAATTAAACTATAAATAGGTGGCCGCAATAACTTGGTTACGAGAGAGAGAGAGAGAGAGAAGAGAGAGAGAGAGAGAGAGAGAGAGAGAGAGAGAGAGAGAACTATCCTTTTGAAATCATGCCATGACATAAAACAAATTGTAATCATTAACGTTTTTATCCTAAAAGACCAATGGATCTAAGAAACTTTTTTTCCCTACGAGAAAACAAAACTGTTAGGTTTATCGCGTTATAAATATCCATGGTTAGAGAAACAGAATTAGTGGCATCCTCCAAAGCTTTCGTCAGTCCTCTCCTTCGTTCCGAGACGGACTGAGAGAAAAGACATGAATAGAGTCGCGTCTCCGAAGAATGTTAAGTGGAGGACACGAAGTCTCAATAAGGGCCGAAGCCTGTCAACAGGGTTCGCCTGACCTCTTGCATTAAGACGCAAATGATACCATTAGCTCGTCCTTCTGCCAGAATGATTGCCAATTAAGTGTCGACACGCAAGCTTAGAAGATCATGTTGCCGGTCCAGCCCAGTTAGACAAGGCCTTGTTAAAGGGGGGAGAGGGAGGAGGGGGAGGAGCAGGATAAAGATAAAAATCAATTACAGGTCCTGTACGAAGTCGTAAACTTACTCTCCGGGGGCACCGGTTACAAAGTGGCTGTTGTCTTTTACCTGATGGGTCATCATGCGTCATGCACGTAACCATGTTTGATTTGTATGTGTACAGGACACGAACGACCGGTGTTTATGACGCTTCCCCCTTCGTTATTTCGTTATACCTTTCTATCGAGTGGTTTGGGCTACGAAGATCATTCGAAACCTTCGAGGAATAAGCGTAATTATTCATACAAGTTTTTGCTCCTAATATTAGTCATCGAAAACTGTTACTTCCATAATTCTCCGGCAAGAAAAATCCACTGTTCTCTTACTCTGGTTCCACATATTTTTCGCCATTTCCCAAGACTCTATTTGCAAATTTATACATAAACACCTCTTGCCACGTTAGATTCTCAATACAACCTATATCTCTCACTCCTGGAAGATGGATTTCCTTGATGCCAAGAGCTACTTAACTACGGTGTACGGAATCAAAAAAAAAAAACTCCTTAATGCATACTGCATAATCCTTGCAACAGGCAACGTCACACTAATAATGATAATTCATAAAAGCTCATAATCACGTGTCACTACAATGGTAAAGAAAGTCACGACGATGCCAGTGTAAATATATATACAAACAATTATAAATCCTTTAAAACCAATAATAATATTAATAATAATAATAATAATAATAATAATAATAATAATAATAATAATAATAATAATAATAATAAAAAAGAAAGAAAAAAATAATAACCATCACAGTGAATAAAGAGAAAGAAAAAGATATGAAACATTAAAAAAGAAGCTATGTCCCACACTATCCATTTTCTTTCTTTTCTTTAACATCTGGAAACGGGGTAATTTCTGCCTCAGATAGTCGGCAGCCAGGGGCGATAACCTAATGAGTATTGGTATTTTCTTAAAGAATACGAAATAATCCTTCTTCCGATGATCAGAGCGCCCTCGGGTCATATCTGATATTTGAGCAGCTGGTTCAGACACCGGTTCGCCTGACGTTAAGATTCCTCCTCATTTCTTTCTCCGCAAATCGGAGGAAAAATCTTTTTTTTTTTTTCTTAAAACATTTCAGAAGCATTTTTGGGAGGTCGTGTATGTGTCCGTCAATGAGAAGCAAGTTTGAGTATTGTAAGTACACAGGAGGAGAGAAGATGGATGACATTGTTTTGAAGTGGTTCGGTCATGTGGAAAGACTGGAGGACTATAAGAAACCATGAAATAAAAAACCAAGCATTACATATACCACATACGTTGTTATTCAGTCTTTAACGACTCAAAACCATTAATAAATAAGAATAACCTAACCCTGACTACAAAGGAGTATACGATTATCAGTGCTACTTACAGCATATTGGTAAAATGTTTACAATTACATTTTTCTATCAGACGCAAATCCAGTTCAATTCTTCACCTCTGGGCTATATTTAGTATTATGCGCGTGCAAATGTTCCTCCTCCTTCCGAAGAAGAGAAATGTTGCCTGAGGGAAACATTTGCAAGGTGGACACGGAAATAGTCTCCAACGTTCAAGAGTCTTAATTTACGCATTACCGGGCAATACAGCATCCCTTAGCTGTTTCCAGAGCCGTCCGTTTTCACTGGCGGACAGGTTAACAGGCAAGGAGGGAGGAAGCGTGAAAAATTTCGTGCATAAATCCCCAGAAGTCATGACGCCCATTCTGGTATTTTTGTAAATCCGACGAGCGATTATCCGTAAAATTTCTAAATTTTTCCCTCATCGCCTTACGATAGTTTCCTAGTCACTTTTTAGAAAATCAATGATCTTTTCTTCAAACGTTTAAGGGCAAGGCCAATACTATACATTCTAACTTTCGATACCTCTAAGCCGAACTAAGATCAGATTCAACAAAGTTATTCAAATTAAATGTGACATTTGTATCTCAGTGCAACAGATGCAACATAAATCAGTGTCTTTTACTATCATGTACAATTCAGAATTGCAATAGGGACGCAAGTCCATAAAAGGGAGGCATATCTTCGGGTGAAGGTCGCCACTCCCGCCTAAAAAAAAAGTGTAGAAATTCACTCAGGTTATAACCTAATTCGAAAAATTAATTGGCTTTTAAGGCTAATTGAATTATCATTATTTTCAAGCGACAAAAAAGAAATCATTACAAATGTACACTATGTTTTACGATCTCCACATGAAACTGATATGTATGAAATCCAACGAGAGGGAAATTACGAAAATCTTTACGGAAGATTACTTGACAACAAATAGAAAGATGAAAAAGATCCCTTGGTTTAAAAGCAAGTAAATCGTATGTAAAAGAAGATAAATCACTGACCTTGAATAACATTACATAAGAAAGACACTGAATCGTAAATAGTTTCAGTTCCTTAGAAAGAACAAAACACAAGTCTTGGGAAGACCAACTCTTTAAGAAGTGACTACCACAGCGAGGAAATTTAATTCGATGTATGAAAAATGCTATACGTACAAACTTCTCAAAATGTCCTCATCGTAATTCTAGCATCCCGCCTGGCGACACCCTTCGCATATTTACAGAAATAACATTCAGACTGGCACAACAATATTAGTTGGTAATTACAATTGCGAAAACAGTTCATGAAGCCACGACCGAGCGCGACGTAATGAAATTCTTCCGGAAACAAACCACGGATGTAATTTCATATTTTCATTTGGAATTAATGGCGGACCCCAATATATTAACAAAGGTCCACGTATGTCAACTAACCTTTGTTTTCGCGCAAGCGACAAATGCTAAAAAGCATGTCAAAATGAATAGGGACATTGATGACATTTTTTTAGCGGTTCAAGCGACATCTATTTTGTTATGGTGGGGATGAATTTATCAAAGCAAAGACAAACAATGTGGAATTCAGGACGAAATAATTGCCAGAATATAGCGGACAAATACTTATCGATGATCTAAACTCCAGCTCTATAGTGAACAAGTACAATCACTTGGTTATCCCATCATACATCGAGTGTCAAGAAACTTCCTATACAAACGTCGTCTACATTTAGAATTATACATGCAACAAAAATTTTTAACATGACGTCAAACATATACCATGATCACCCTTCCCATTATAAAATGGCCTAAAGAATGGTTGTATCGTCTCTGCTACTTCGACTGAGAGCAATGGTGCTCTTGGCTCGCTCTTGGAAATAGATGTATGATCTACATAGACAGCTAAATATTAATACAAAATTCTCAAATTTCTGATAAAAACCTTTATAATGTATTACACTTTTGGTTTAATCATAAACATACTGAAAATAGGTAAGCGGCCAGATCTATGTACATATATAAACAAGTAAAAAATACACCATCGAGTTTTCTGTACATTGTATAATGCTGTATAAAACAGTCAGCCACAACCCATGCAACTTTCAGCCAAGGTCCAGTGGTGACCGGTGTTGTTGGGCCCCTATAGCGTTGCCAGACGAACGATCAAGGCTAACGTTAATCTTAAACAAACTAATAACTACTGATGCTTGAGGGCTGCAATTTGGTATGTTTGGAGCCTTTAGCCTCAGTAGTTTTTAAGATCTGAGGCAGGACAGAAAAAGTGAGGACCGGCGACAGATAAATAGCCGTCTCAATAGTTCACTTTGACAAACAAATCTAAAGCAATTCTATACCACTATATGAAAAGTCAGATTCTCAAATTACTTATAAGAAACCTTTTCAGCGTATTTATAGTTTTAGCTTGATCATTAATATCCTGAATCTATTTACACAGATATATAAGTGAATACAAAACTAATGGAATTCTATTCAACTATATGAAAAGTAAGATATATGTTACTTAAATATATAGGTACAATGCATAAATACTTCAGGACAACTACACACGCTGTAAATGTGACACCTCAGGTTTCCAGTGACCATCATTACCAGAGAAAATAATACTTATTTTCCTAATTGAAGGCTTAACCTACATTTGCTTTAAAAAAAAAAAAAGTTAAAAAAAAAGAGCGAGAGACAGAATAAAACCATTGCGAAATTGGAATACGGGAGGTATCCTGACAGCATAATCAATTGTGTGACACTGAATGTGGAAGAAAACGGTTAAAAGGCTAAACCATTAGCTCGAGAGCAGATTTCATCAGTGGCAGATATTACGTTTCTCGGAAACTCAGTTATTGTAGTGTGTATGTGTGTGTGTGTGTGTGTGTGTCTTTTAG
Organism: Macrobrachium nipponense; assembly: GCF_015104395.2. Classification (NCBI taxonomy): domain Eukaryota; kingdom Metazoa; phylum Arthropoda; class Malacostraca; order Decapoda; family Palaemonidae; genus Macrobrachium; species Macrobrachium nipponense. The sequence goes on along the minus strand of NC_087202.1, from coordinate 23,775,758 downwards.
AGAGAGAGAGAGAGAGAGAGAGAGAGAGAGAGAGAGAGAGGTTTTGTTCATTCACCCAGGAATACGTGCTTACCACACACACACACACACACACACACACACACACACACACACACACACACACACATATATATATATATATATATATATATATATATATATATGTGCATATATATATATATATATTATATATATATATAAATATATGTGTATATATATAATATATATATATATATATGATAAATCTATATTATATAATAATAGTAATATATGTAATATATCTATAATATATATATATATATAGGTATATATATATATATATTATATATATATATATATATATATTATATATATATATATAGGGGAAATCTGTTTCTAGGATCAGCAGAAACCTTTGTCAGTTGTTTTTCTCTGAAGCAATCACGTTTAGACAATACAATTTATTGTTCACATATATTGTACAAGCAAAGTGCGATCTCGATCACTATATGTTCTAGGTCTCTAAAACTTGACAGAAATTAACCAAACATTCAGAACATTTCCAAGGTACTCTAGAGAATACCAATAACTTTCTTGCAAGTGGCAAAAAACTAATTGTTTTTATTTCTTTTAAATCAAAGTGTTTATTATGTAAGTTTTAGTCATTACAAACACTGTATAGAATACCTAATTATTGTATGAAATAATAAAGTACAATGTAATTTATATCAGATGTATAATATTTGCAAAATAAATAAAAATATGTCAAGTAAGAAAGACTAATGTTAAAGGTAAAACCTTTCTCTTTAAAAATACTTCATCGAGGGTTAAAAGAACACATCAGATATTTAAAGCCCTTAAAGGCAACGACATTTCAGTGAATTGTCCGATGACCAATTAAAAGCTCAAGAACTGCTCTAGGGGAGGAAAAGAGCTAGGAAAGAATTACATTAAATATCTACTTAAAATTCCAGGCAAGTAATGAAATATATATATATATATATATATATAATATATATAGATATATATATACTATATACAAATATATATAAATATTATATATATATATATATATATATATAATATTATATATATATGTATATCTAGTTATTTTCATTGCCTTGGCCGGAAAACTTTAAGTAGATATTTACACATTAAAAACCAAGAAAGCTTCAAATGATCCTTACAAAAACTAAAATCAATAAAAAAAAAAGGGAAAAAACAAACTTAAAATGAAGAGCAAGGCGCACCTCTCAAAATGACAGAGACAAACACACTAAAAGAATGCACAAGAACAGAAAAGAAGGCGGACAAATATAAACAAACAACCCAGTTATGCTATGAACAGGAGAACAGCCGATGATTGGCCATTTAATGTGGGTACAATTCTTTTGATGCATACTTTCCAATATAAGATCCCACGCTGGAGGTTACAAGACACCGATAAAATACGAAAACTTCCAAATAATTGGTCAAGCCAAGGAACCTGGAGGCTTGCTTCTCTTAGATTGTCTATGCATCAAAAGAATTGTAACTAGGTTAAACTGCCAATCATCGGCTGTTCCCCTGTTCATAGCATAACTGGGTTGTTTGTTTATATTTGTCCGCCTTCTTTTCTGTTCTTGTGCATTCTTTTAGTGTGTTTGTCTCTGTCATTTTGAGAGGCGCGCCTTGCTCTTCATTTTATGTTTGTTTTTTCCCTTTTTTTTTATTGATTTTAGTTTTTGTAAGGATCATTTGAAGCTTTCTTGGTTTTTAATGTGTAAATGTATTTAAGTGTGATTCAGTATTTAAGGTTGACTTAGTTCCATTTTAAGTTTTCTTATGCTTTATGTATGTTTCTTCTAATTATGGGCTCGGATGCTCCTTTTTATATGGATGTCCTGATGGTGTCACCATGGGTCGAGAAACGCGTTGACAATAAATGTATCTAATGGATGAGTATATGTTCAAGCGCCCTTCTCCTGCCTACTATATATATATATATATATATATATATATATATATATATATATATAAAATTATATTACTTTAATTGATAGGAAAGCATATTAATTGGATACTGAACAATAACAATATCAAACACGCATAGAATAGAAAATGATAATCATTTAAAAAAAAAAATTTTATTTGTGCCACAACAGCAATAATAAAACTGTTACTAAAATATGAGCGCATCACGAGAAAAGACTTGTCACTTACTCTGAAAGTAAGGATTAGATGTCAGGCAAGAGAGAATGGGATGGGGGATTGTGATGGTAAGGGGGAGAGGACGGGAGGAGGGGGGGAGGGTGCGGATGTCACTGAAGCGGATATGCAATTAGTTAGGGCGATCGGATGGTAGGGAATCATGTAGGCTCGATCCAACTCAATTACTGGACAGAAATGCCATCTATCGGGCGCGTTGTAGCTTTAACTCGGAGCAATCGAACGGACTTAACCTGACAGCATCAAGAACACAAGAAAGAAGGAAGGAAAGAAAAACATTAAATGGAGTTGCCTGTTAGACATTTAAGGGACACTGGCAAAACTATTCCGTGGGGGAGGAAGGCGAAGAAAAAGTAGGGAGGGGTTGGAAATTAAGTCATGTTGGACAGGAGAGAGAGAGAGAGAGAGAGAGAGAGAGAGAGAGAGAGAGAGCCACGAACAGGAAAAGACAAAAGTTATCTTTACGTGTTTTGTGATTCGCTACAGAATATCAGGAGGGACTATTTACTTCAGAACAAGAAAGCGACCAACAAAGGAAACTAAACTAATGAGAAAATCAAGAAAATAACAATGACAGTAACGATAATGATGCTCTTGATGGAGTATCATTCACCTGCAATTTTACTACTGAGAGAGAGAGAGAGAGAGAGAGAGAGAGTGAGAGAGAGAAAAGACAACTACGCCAACGTGCCGAGAAATTTAGTTTCTCTTCTAAAGGAAAAGAAGAGCTTAAAGCGTGCAGGATAAATCCTTTCGCTAAATAAAAGAAAAGAAGATGAAGAATCACGAGCAACTTGGCCGGGGACAATTGAAAGTTAATGAGGGAAAGGCAGCGAAAAGCACCGCCACCTTTCTTAAGCGAGGGTCCCTTCCTCCCTCCCTCCCTCGGCCAGGGTAAAGAAATAAGACTGTTCTTGTAAAAGTGCGTGATAAAAAAGGGAGAAAGTGTTGGCTGTGTCGTAAAGAGAGGATACGATAAGCCAGCCAGCCCCCCCGGACATTATAGCCTGCTATCTCTCTTTATCTTAACTAGGACGCTACAACACACTTCCAACCCTCCTAGTCCAACATGTGGTGCTACAATAACACTGATACACTTTTTTTTTCTTCTTCTGCTTTTCCTCTGCCGCCTTTCACTAAGAAGGGGGTGTGGGTGGATGGGAGGGGCACGGGTGGGAGGGAGTAGGAGAAGGAGCGGGGAGGAAAATTTCATTACCACTCTTTGGCCATTCCATCCAGCTCTCTTCTCAGTCCTGTGTGTGTTACACGTTCTTAAATATACTACAGTATCGTTTTTTTTATGCAGAGGCCGTTGTCACGGGCGACAAGAAAAAGAGAGGGTGGAGGGGAAAAAAAGGGGGGGGGGCGACTGCGGGGAATAAGAAACAGAAGAATTTAAGATCATTATGGAAAACTGAGCAATTGAGCAGATTCGAAGATTATTTATGTATCATACATAGACCTAACCCATACCACACGCATATATAGATATATATATCCATATAGAGAGATATATATATATAGATGATATATATATATAGATATGATAAAATATATATATATATAAATCCCTTTAGTTACTATATATAGAATATATATATATATATAAATATATATTACACACATATAGACATACATATACATACATATATGTATATATGTATGTGGTAATAATCACAATGCCCCTCTTGAACTTACCGAATTCTTCTCATATGCCTTCCCACTACAAAGCCCTTAGATCCATATATCATAATAGGAAACTGAGCAATGAGCAGATTCGGAAGATTATATGCATAATACATACATAAATCTTTTATGTTTACATCATTAAATCTCATTTATATATACATATATATATATATATATACTCATATATACATACATATACATACATATATATGTATATATGTGTGTTAATAATCACAATGCCCTCTGAACTTCTCGAATTCTTCTCACATTTTGGATATGCTTCCCACTACAAAGCCTTAGATCCAACTGCAAGATCTGAATGAGTTCTGATGTCCTCTCGTGGTCTGGTCGGCAACGTGACCTAATTCTGATACCCTGGAAACAGGTTCGAATCTTGGTTTGGACATCATAAATAATTCATATGCTTGCATTTGGACCTACTAAGCCTTTTTTCATTTCATCCGTCCGCTCACCAACTCAGGTTTTACAAAGATGTGGTTACATGGAAAGCTGACTTTCGATAGGCAGAAATCAGTGTTTTCGATATCGTAAACTTACTGTGATGAAGGTACAAAATGTTCGGTGATACATATGATACGCTTATATATACAAAGAACTTGCCACCTTATTTAGATTATGAACATGACGATTTATGCTGTTTATATAACACACGAATGGCAAGATTGTAACCAAGCGAACGGTGGACTTTTGCCAATTAAATTTTTTTCTTTTTATTTCATTGTATGTACATAAAGACATCAGGCAGTGCGAGTGCGAATATGAGGTATTTTAA
>NC_087202.1:23683589-23761089 GCF_015104395.2 Macrobrachium nipponense | reverse complement strand
ATTAAGATTGAAGGTTTTACAGCATTTAAAATGAAAAAAGATACACTTCACTTGACAGTCATTACATTCATCTGACGAACCCTTATATTCCTGAGACGACAAGTTCATTTACCCACAATGTATCATATAGAATTCTTCCTTTAATTAAATTAGTATTCCCACATAATGAATTTAAGCCAAACATTTTCTGTTTTGTGTTCATCTCCATATTCTCTGTATCAAACAATCACCAGCGGCAGCTATAACAACAATCCCTTTTATGGAGAACAATCAATACTCCTATGAAGGCAATACTAATTCATTTGAATGTAAATATAAAATTTACATATGACGAAATTATGCATTATTCATCAATGACTATTTAATTTCAAACATCTATCAGCAAACAAAAAAAAAGTTTTTATTGGTATGTCGATCTATTGTAACACCTCCAGAAATATCTCCTCAGTTTGTCTTTGTGCTTGGAGTGTAAATTCAATAATCATTAATTTAAATGAAATAGCTAACTGGGCCGACTGTATGCTAATCCACATATTCATGGGGTTAAAGGCACAATTCACAGGGCATGGATAACACAGGCTCTTAAAAAAATCTTGCTTTTCTTAGTGTTAATGTAATAGTATACTCACTGAATCAAAAGTACTCTGAAATGATAATTCGATACCTCGGCTGAAAAAAACACACAATAATTATCATTCTGGCAAAGATATTCTTATAGTAGTATTAAATCTACAAGTATAAGATTTTTGTAGCAATTTCTAAAGTTATCATCGGCCAACTGACGCTATTCATAAACAATGGTTCTTAAACAGTAACTTTCAAATGCCTTCGTTATATTCGACTCCAAAGGTTGGAAACGTTACCTTTCAAACCTGGCGACGCCAGCGTACATGAATTGATCAATACGTTCAAAATAGCACGATACGATCCTATTGTCAGGGAAGGTCAGGACGATCGAATAAAGAAAACATCCCGTCGGTCTTGAAAAGAGAAAAATTCTGAAATGTCGTCGAGTTCTTAAACTTCAGACCCTTGAAACTTCAATGAAACTCCAATGAAGAAAGCGACAGCGCCAAGACGTTGCCGGGTGATTCTTCTCTAGTTATACCATCTTTACATAACTACCATCAGCGCACGGGGTATTCAGCCTAAGAATGATTGAGTAGGATCAAGCGAGCGAGAGAGATAGAGAGAAGCAACAAACAAGAGACTCGGGTCGAACTGAAAAGAATGAAATCGGAGTCAAGAAACTAGCTTTTATTTCTCATGGAATTCCTACGTTCTCAAAATATCGTCCAACATATATCTTCCTTTTCTTTGCTTTCATTTCATGTTAACAGGACGGAGTCGAGTATTTGAGCATATTCAGGAATTCAGTCTTACGAGCAATGCGCATCTTACTGTTACCAAGGAGAGAGAGAGAGAGAGAGAGAGAGAGAGAGAGAGAGAGAGAGAGAGAGAGAGAAAGAGCGAGCATATTCAGGAATTCAGTCTTACGAGCAATGCACATCTAACTGTTACCAAGAAAAGAGAGAGAGAGAGAGAGAGAGAGAGAGAGAGAGAGAGAGAGAGAGAGAGAGAGAGAATTTCACACATGATTTTTTTTTATTTCATACGGCACATAACAGTCATTAAAATCTTAATATTTTTTCTATCAGTAATTCTTCAATATTCATCTACAGCCACAGACCAGTCTGTCAGAAAAGATATTCATTCTTGTCGAAAGTAATCGATTTATGCTACTTGTCGGTAAATTTAAGAAGAAATAACTAATGGAAGTCAAATTTCGGGAACACAAGAGAGAACGTATAAAAAACTTCTAGTATGTAAAGGTTATCAAATATGTACTTATATAAGAAAAGAAAAATATTAACCGGGAACCAATAAACTCAAATTCTGTACTTGAACGATTACCAGAAAAAAAACTATTAAAAAATAAGAGAAAAGCATCGAACGGTACTAAACGTGAACAAAAGTAAAATGAAAAGTTGAGAATATGTTTGTGAATAAATGAAAAGTATATCACATGAAAAAAATAAGAATATAAAATAATGTGTATGCGATTTGGGCATATTTTCTCTCTTATGCAATTCCTTTTGAAGTCAATGGATTACTTGCATAAACTCTTCTTATGCAAATTTTGAATCAGTCTACGCTTCTTTTTATTGTCAGGCAAGCTTCTCTGGAACAAGGAAAAATTATAAACGCAAAGTTTCAATTACTTATTATAGCCAACTGATTCAAAGTCTAGATAAATAAATAGCCTCTGCAAATAAAGCAAATGACTTCTAAAAGAAATGCGCAAAAATTACACATTATTATACAGTACGTACTTTTTGCACTGCTCTGAAGGAAAGACTTTTCCCGCAGAGAGAAAATAGAAAAATCGAAAGGCCCCAGACTTCGAAACATGATTTCCTGTCGTGGGTGTACGAACTTTGAAACGTTGTATTGATTCGGGCCATCTTGTACCGCAGCGAAAACCGCTCGGATGAATAAAATAAGAGGTGGAGCAGGCAGGCCTCCTTCCTTCCTAAATCCACTACACATTTACTTCGGCTTTTTGAAATTCAGCCCCCTCCGAAATTTCGTACCAAAACAGGGAAAAGAGATAAAGCAGGGGAGAGGGCTAATATATCATATATAATAATAGATATATTATATATTATAATATATATTATGCCTACTATCTTATAAATAATATATACACACACACGACACCATATATATATATATATATAGATATATATATATATATATGTGTGTGTGTGTGTACATATATACATACTATATATAAATTTATATATATATAGATATATATATATATTATATATATATATATATATATATATCTATTTACATATATAGATTTATATATATAAAATAGTATATTTATATATATATATATATATATATATATATATATATATATCACATACATACATACATATATAATATATATATAATATATATATATATATATATATATATATATATATATATATAAAGTTTTAGTCTTCCTTTTTTCACGAAGATAGATATATTATATATATATAGGTGTGTGTGTGTGTGTACATATATACATACATATATATAAATTCTATATATATATATAATTATATATAGATATGAATATATATATATTAATATTATTTAAAGATATAGATTTATATATATATAAATATGTATATTTATATATATATACACTATATATGATATATATATATATATATACACATACATAATATCATAATACTATATATATATATATATATATTATATATATATAGATATATATATATATATAACGTTTAAGTCTTCCTTTTTCACGAAGATAGATATATGAGGTTATTGTCACAGGGGAATAAGAAAGCTGAAATTCGTTTTAGCTCAACAGTTTCGGCTTCCACTGGCCTTTATTGAGACCTGTTTATCAACCTGTTTATAGTTCAAAGTAAAGTATAAAAAAACTGAGGAATAGAAAATAAGCTTATTTTTGTTTTATTTACTATATATATATATTATATATATATATATATATATATATATATATATTAATATATATATATATATATAGATATATACATAGAGAGACACACACATTTTATATATATATGATATATTATATATATATATATATATATATATATATATATATAATATATAGCAATGACATCGAGATACATAACAATCGAAATTAATTATATGAACTGATAGAGAAAAAAATATCGGGGGAAACTGCAGCATTTTTACTGAAGTCTTTTCAAGGCCTAAAATTCCCATAACATCAGATATACTGTCTCCTAAAAGTAAAGAATATATAAATATATACAGGAATTCTTCTACATATCTATTTTTTTCTCTAAAATGTGAAATTTCTTGTTACACACATAAAAATACTATATACAAAAACGTTTTCTCTCCCAAGAGGGAATGTGAAAAAATACAGAGGGAATTGGACAGATGACTGTTAGCTTTACAGCATTCGTTTTATATAATAAATAAGTGTATATATATATATATATATATATATATATATATATATATATATATATGTGTGTGTGTGTGTGTGTGTGTGTGTGTGTGTGTGTGTATACACACACACACACACACACACACACACACACATATATATATCAATATATATATTATATATATATATATATATATATATATATATAATTTTATATACACATAATTGTGTAGAGTGAATTACTATAATCCGATTATAAATTTATTTTAAAATAAACTCATAACAAGTAAAGAGTTTAAAACGAATGTAGTTATTCGGTGGCCCAAACGACCTGAAACGAAACGCACATCAACTTTTCATTAAGAAATGAGCGATGTGTAAGGTCATCAAGTCTTAAACAAAATTGTAAACGACACATCAGTAATCGAATGTTGTTACGCAAAATACCTGGAGAGGAAGGTAAATTTTTTCCAAATTTTGTTTTGATTGTCCGCATCCCTCTATTATTTTGTTTTATTCTCTTTATTTGTATGTATGTACTGTATATATATATATATATGTATATACATTATATATATCATATATATATATATATATATATATACACATATATATGTATATACATATACAAAGAGAGAGAGAGAGAGACCTTACCTTACAGACCTTACAGTTCGTTCGGGTGCCCCAGGTTCCCTCAGTGTGAGGCGCCTCTAATGTCTAACCAGAGAGTTGCTAGTACATCTTCCGGTATATTTTGCATCTTCCAATCTTGGATGGTCTGGGATGCAGTTTAGATATTTGTCGAGCTTATTCTTAAACACATCTACGCTCACTCCTGATATATTCCTCAGATGAGCTGGCAACGCATTGAAATAGACGCTGCAATTATCGATGCTGGTGCGTAGTGGTATTAATGTCCTGTGTGCTTTCCTTAATTTTTCCTGGTATATTTTGGGCACTATTAATCTACCTCTGCTTGCTCTTTCTGATATTTTTAGTTCCATGATATTTTCTGTTATTCCTTCTATCGTTTCCATGCCTCGAATTATCATGTAGCGTTCTCTTCTCCTTTCTAGACTATATAATTTTAAGGATTGTAGTCTTTCCCAGTAGTCTAGGTCCTTAACTTCTTCTATTCTAGCTGTAAAGGACCTTTGTATCACTCTCTATTTGTGCAATATCCTTTTGATAGTGTGGGTACCATATCATATTGCAATATTCAAGTGGACTACGAACATATGTTTTATAAAGCATAATCATGTGTTCAGCTTTTCTTGTTTTGAAAGTGCCGTAACAACATTCCATTGTTTTTTGCTTTACATTTTGCCAACCGAGAATTGCTATTTGATCATTGCATAACATGTCCTATTCATCATCACACCAAGGTCTTTAACTGCTTCTTATTTGTGATTGTCTCATTATTAGGTCCCCTATATGCATATAGCTTTCCTTCTCTGTCTCCATAATTTATTGATTCAAATTTATCAGAGTTTAAATACCATCCATTTACCTCTGCCCAATCATATACTTTGTTAAGGTCTCTTTGTAGAGCGTTCCTATCATCATCACAAGTAATTTCTCTACTTATTCTTGTGTCATCAGCGAAACTACTCACTACCGAATCCTTAACATTACTGTCTAGTCTCAATCATAATAACAAACAATATTGCACCGTACCTTGTGGCACACCGGATATTACCTTGGTTTCATCCGATTTCTCATCGTTTGCAATAACTATCTGTTTTCTGTTGTGTAAAAATTCTTTTAACCATCTTCCTACTTTATCTACGATATTGTGTTTTCTAATTTTCTTTGCTAATATATTATGGTCTACTTTGTCAAAATAAGCTTTTGCAAAGTCTAGATAAACCACATCTGTTTTCATTTCCGCTTTTCATATTTTTGAATATGTTCTCACGGTGGACTAACAGTTGGGTTTGTGTACTTTTTCCGGTACGAAACCGTGTTGTCCTATAATTAAACAAATTATTTTTTATTAAATGTTTCATAATATTTTTCTTCATTACCCTTTCATACACTTTTCATAATATGTGATGTTAGACTCACAGGCCTATAATTACTTGCCTCTAGTCTTGATCCACTTTTGAAAGTAGGGGTGATATATGCTAATTTGTGCTCATCATAAATCTTGCCTGTATCTACACTTTGTCTTAATAATATTGCAAGTGGCTTTGCGATAGAATGAACTACTTTCTTTAACAAAATAGCAGGGACTCCATCAGGCCCTGCAGCAGCTCCATTTTTAATTTCATTAATTGCCTGCACAAATATCAGCTTCAATTAATTTCTATGTCAGCTAAATATTCACTATTTCTTCCCTTACTTCTATATCATTATCTTCCCATTATCTATTCTAGGGGTGAATTCTCTCTTATATCGTTCTGCCAGTATGTTGCAAATTTCCTTTTTTCATTCGTTAATCTCCCTTCAATTCTCAGAGGGCCTATTTTCTATTCTTCTTTTAGTCATCTTCTTCGGCATATGAGCTTATAATAGTTTGGGGTTTTGCTTGATTATTTTAATAGGGTTTTTTGTTTTCTTCCAAAGTCCCGTTTTTCATTTTCTTTCTTTCGCATTACGTATAATCTTTTGTTCTGCAGTTTTCTATCTTACTTTTTCTTTTAGTTCTATAACTTTCCATGCATTTTTTTTCTTTTAGCAAGACCTTTTTTGTTCCACTTTCGATTTTCTGGAACAAGATCCTTTCTGTCTCTGGGTATGCATGAATGATGTTCACTTTTCTTCTTCGGTATATTTTTTTGTTTTTCCACTATTTTCTCCAATATTTTATATAATCTCGTATTTACCCTTATGTCATCACTTACGAAAATGTTATCCAATCTTTGTTTAAATTCTTCATTAATTTCTGACCATTTTATATTTTTTACTGTAAGAAGTTGTATTTTCCATATCCTTCCCACTTTTTCATTTCTTGCTTATCTCTATTTTCACTTGCTTTGGAATGAACTGTTATTCTATGACATTATGGTCTGAAATACTCGCATATAAACTATTATTTCTTTAACATAATTCATCTCGTTCACAAATACTAGGTCTAAAGTATTTTCCTTTCTTGCTTGGCAGGTGATTTATTTGTTGAATGTTGTATTCTAGTAGCATATCTAATAGCTTTTCAAATTGCCTCTTATCTTCTGCACTACTATTACTCTCTTTTTTATATGTATAAGTACAACCACAATCTCCTATTCGTTCTTTCCATTCTACGAAAGGAAGTTGAAGTCACCAGATAGGAGAATAGTCCAGTCCTTGTGATTTTCTACATATATCATCCAATTTTTCAATTATTAAGTCAAACTCTTTAGTATTAGGAGGTCTATATATTACTATGTTCATCAATTTTTTCAGATTCAAATTCTAACCGCTATTAGTTCACATTCTGAGTTACTATATTTCTCATATATTTTTCCTTGTTTTTTGTCTTTCCCATATATTGCGGTTCCCCCCTTGATTCCTATTTTTGTTTTTTTCTATCTGATCTATAAGTTTGGAACCCTTTTATTTTATGATCATCATTTCCAGTCTCTTGGGAATACCAGGTTTCACTATATTCCATTATATCCTATTTTCTTTTTTCTTTTCATTTTGGGTTAGTTCTTCTAATACTCTATTTTTCTTTTTGAGTTACTCGTAACTAAACCCTGCGCATTCATCACTATGATGGTTGCGTGTTTTCTCCTTCATTTAATACTGGTAGTAATAAGGATTTTCCCATGTCTCTTTGTTCTGGTATGTTGTTCTTTTTTCATTTCCAGAAATTCTGACATTAAAAAATCCAACTTTTCCATAATATTTGATCTTCCTTCATCATAATTATTCATTTTGTGTCTGAATCTGCAATTTTCCTCCGTTTCTGCAATATCCTCTTGCATAATAAATACAGTTATTATCTCTTGAGTAGAATTTCGGAGCTGATGCTTTGAAATTTTTTGCTGACACCTCTGCATATCTCATTGGTGGTTTGCTTTTCTCTTTTACCTGATATTCTTGATTTCTCTCTTTATTTGTTTCTTTCTTATTTTGGATTTTATTACTTGGTTGGTTATTTATTTGATTATGATTCATGGCTACAGGGTGCAATATATTTGCAATTTTTTGTCGAACTTACATCCTTTTCCTTCTTTTAGGTTTTACATATTTTTATTTTTGGATGCAGATCTCTGCAATCATCCCCATATCCATCTAAGTATGCACATTACCATATATTTCATAGTTTTGACATATCTTAGGATGTTTGTAGTAACATCTTTCTCCAAATCTGCAATTCCCTCTTTTTAAAAGGTTACAGATTTTTGTCTTTCTTGTCTATTTTTTCCTCTTTCCCGTCATTGTGTAGATCTGGGTAGAGCCTCTTCGGGATTTGCTTTTCTGTTGTCATATCGTAATTATTTCTTCGTAGGTATGCTGCTTTATTGCCTCATATGTAGTATCAATGAGTATCTCTGCATCCATACTTTTATCTTGTTCTTTGTTTTCTTATTTTTTTCTGTCATTTCATTTTTGTTTACTTCTCTTCCGTTTTCCTCTTCTTCTTCTTTTTCTTCTTCTTCTTCCTCTTCCTCTTCTTCTTCATCCTCAACTATTTGTACATTCAATCTTGATTTAATAACATTGTCTATCCATGATAGACATGTTGAAACAAAAAATTCTTGTATCTTTTCTCAATCTTGTATTACCTCAGCACACTGTGGATGGGTCGGAATGTTGCATGCAGCACATTTTCTGATTAGGTTTTGTGGATTGACTATGCTATACCAAACCTTACACAGTTTGCATGCTTTTGGCATTCTTTTTCCTAATGCATCAATTAGGATATTCACAAGATTCACCTTATTCATTTTCTTTGTCGGAATATGTTGGTTTATGTATATTTTCTTTATGAGTCTCTTGACCACTTGGATTTTATTTGGAACTTCTTCAATTATTTTCAAGATGTTTTCATTAGATTTGTTCCAGTTTGAAGGATTATATCCTTCTAATATATCTATGAATGCTTTTGTATCTTTTTGGTTAGGACTGTTGCTGATTTCATAGATGAGAAATGCCAGTTCCCTTCCTGCTACCTCATCGTATTGCGAATCTGCTAAACACGCCAAATTACGCCACCTCTTCCCGCAGTTGGAACTTACTGCCATCTTGTTCTGATTTATAGTATTACACTTGATAAACTAACTTAGAAGACGCTTTATCCTACTATTTTCACACTAATCTTATCACCGATAGTTCACGAACACTTCTAGATATTTCTCAAATTCTAGTCGTATGTTAAACTTGTGATATCTGTTGATTAATCTGACTTCACGCAGGTACGTCTCACCAAGCAAGATGGCTACTACGAGAGAGAGAGAGAGGAGAGAGAGAGAGAGAGAGAGAGAGAGAGAGATTAGACGTGTACAAGGAGAAAATCATAATCTTTTCTGAAGTAATTACAATCTTTCCAGCTTTCACTAACATTTTCCTCATACCCTCTCTGCCTCTTCATTCTTAATGGATTAAAATATTATGTGGGTAAACAAAAAATACATACAAAAATAATTCTTTGCCTCAAAAATCCCTATTAAACATCCAACTCCTCTAGACCCTCCGTCACAAAATTCACAATGTATTCATATCATCTATCGAATCCTTCTAGACAATATTTTCTTTCAGATTTAAGCCCGGATACCCTGAGGGGAACTGGACTTGCGGGGAGAGAGAGAGAGAGAGAGAGAGAGAGAGAGAGAGAGAGAGAGAGAGAGGTGGGGGGTAGGGAGGTACGGAGAGAGGTTGGAGAGGATAAAAAGGAGAGGGGTTTACCGAGGGAGTCGGCCGTTCTCAGATCCAACAATTTCCAGTTTTAAAATTGTTGCTCTTTCTGTTTTCGCTCGGCCTGTTTTGTTTGTTGGCTGCAGACAAACCGACAGAGGACCTCTTTTTGGGATTTTTTTTTCTTTTTTATTTGCTTTGTTTATTTTCATAACTTATGGAAAAATGTTCTGTCTCCCCCTCCCTCTCTCTCTCTCTCTCTCTCTATCCGGGAGCATGTGGAAAAGCGTACGAGGGTATTCTTTTAGTTTACTGGAATGCTCAGAATTACACGCCTTGACTCCGAAGCATAAGATTGGGAAATGCTGACTGTTACGAAAGATACCATGAAAAAAGGGCGCATGTGCATTGGCTTTTTTTTTGGTAAATGCTACAAAAGGCTTTAGCATGATAAAATATAACGCACGAAAAAGCAATTCATAATAGTTTTTACCGTGAAATTGCAGGAAATTCAGGAATTACCATTACAAAGAATTTTTCTGAAATATTAAGAGCAATAATAATTCTAAACATATTCATGCCTACATAACTAGAATGTGAACCTTGAATAAATTATGTGATTACGATATATAAACATCGGATAAATACAGACAAATATTAGATGCATGATAGGAATGGAAAATTATCAGAGAGAGAGACCTTACCTTACCTTACAGACCTTACATCTTGTTCGGGTTGCCCCAGGTCCCTCAGTGTGAGGCACCTCTAATGTCTACCAGAGAGTTGCTAGTACATCTTCCGGTATATTTTGCATCTTCCAATCTTTGGATGGTCTGGGATGCAGTTTAGATATTTGTCGAGCTTATTCTTAAACACATCTACGCTCACTCCTGATATATTCCTCAGATGAGCTGGCAACGCATTGAATAGACGCTGCATTATCGATGCTGGTGCGTAGTGGATTAATGTCTTGTGTGCTTTCCTTATTTTTCCTGGTATATTTTTGGGCACTATTAATCTACCTCTGCTTGCTCTTTCTGATATTTTTAGTTCCATGATATTTTCTGCTATTCCTTCTATCTGTTTCCATGCCTGAATTATCATGTAGCGTTCTCTTCTCCTTTCCAGACTATATAATTTTTAATTAAGAATTGTAGTCTTTCCCAGTAGTCTAGGTCCTTAACTTCTTCTATTCTAGCTGTAAAGGACCTTTGTACACTCTCTATTTGTGCAATATCCTTTTGATAGTGTGGGTACCATATCATATTGCAATATTCAAGTGGACTACGAACATATGTTTTTATAAAGCATAATCATGTGTTCAGCTTTTCTGTTTTGAAGTGCCGTAACAACATTCCCATTTTTGCTTTACATTTTGCCAACAGAGTTGCTATTTGATCATTGCATAACATGTTCCTATTCATCATCATCACCAAGGTCTTTAACTGCTTCCTTATTTGTGATGGTCCTCATTATTAGGTCCCTTATATGCATATAGCTTTCTTTCTCTGTCTCCATAATTTATTGATTCAAATTTATCAGAGTTAAATACCATCCTATTTACCTCTGCCCAATCATATACTTTGTTAAGGTCCCTTTGTAGAGCGTTCCTATCTCATCACAAGTAATTTCTCTACTTATTCTTGTGTCATCTGCGAAACTACTCACTACCGAATCCTTAACATTATTGTCTATGTCTTCAATCATAATAAACAAACAGTATTGCAGCTAACACCGTACCTTGCGGCACACACCGATATTTACCTTGGCTTCATCCGATTTCTCGTCGTTTGCAATAACTATCTGTTTTCTGTTGTGTAAAAATTCTTTTAACCATCTTCCTACTTTATCCACGATATTGTGTTTTCTAATTTTCTTCGCTAATATATTATGGTCTACTTTATCAAAAGCTTTTGCAAAGTCTAAATAAACCACATCTGTTTCATTTCCGCTTTTCATATTTTTGAATATGTTTTCACGGTGGACTAACAGTTGGGTTTGTGTACTTTTTCCGGGTACGAAACCATGTTGTCCTTTATTAAACAAATTATTTTTTATTAAATGTTTCATAATATTTTTCTTCATTACCCTTCATACCACTTTCATTATATGTGATGTTAGACTCACAGGCCTATAATTACTTGCCTCTAGTCTTGATCCACTTTTGAAAGTAGGGTGGGTAATATACGCTAATTTGTGCTCATCATATATCTTGCCTGTATCTACACTTTGTCTTAATATATTGCAAGTGGCTTTGCGATAGAATGAACTACTTTCTTTAACAAAATAGCAGGAATTCCATCAGGGCCCTGCAGCAGCTCCATTTTTAATTTCATTAATAGCCTGCACAATATCAGCTTCATTATATCTATGTCAGCTAAAATATTCACTATTTTCATCCCTTACTTCTATATCATTATCTTCATTATCTATTCTAGGGGTGAATTCTCTCTTATATCGTTCTGCCAGTATGTTGCAAATTTCCTTTTTTTCATTCGTTAATCTCCCTTCAATTCTCAGAGGGCCTATTTCTATTCTTCTTTTATTCATCTTCTTCGCATATGAGTAATAATAGTTTGGGGTTTTGCTTGATATTTAATAGGGTTTTTTCTTCCAAGTCCCGTTTTTCATTTTCTTTTGATTGTATAATCTTTTGTTCTGCATTTTCTATCTTACTTTTTAGTTCTATAACTTTCCATGCATTTTTTTCTTTTGCAAGACCTTTTTTCCCACTTTCTGATTTTCTGGAACAAGATTCTTCTGTCTCTTGGTATGCATGAATGATGTTTACTTTTCTTCTTCGGTATATATTTTTCCGCCACTATTATCTCCAATATTTTATATAATATCTCCGTATTTACCCTTATGTCATCACTTACGAAAATGTTATCCCAATCTTTGTTTAATTCTTCATTAATTTCTGACCATTTTTATATTTTTATAACTGTAGAAATTGTATTTTCCATATCCTTCCCACTTTTTCATTCTTGCTTATCTCTATTTTCACTTGCTTTGGAATGAACTGTTAATTCTATGACATTATGGTCTGAAATACTCGCATTATAAACTATTATTTCTTTAACATAATTCATCTCGTTCACAAATACTAGGTCTAAAGTATTTTCCTTTCTTGTTGGCAGGTGATTTATTTGTTGAATGTTGTCTTCAGTAGCATATCTAATAGCTTTTCAAATTGCCTCTTATCTTCTGCACTACTATTACTCTCTTTTTTATATGTATAAGTACAACCACATCTCCTATTCGTTCTTTCCATTCTACGAAAGGAAAGTTGAAGTCACCAGATAGGAGAATAGTCCAGTCCTTGTGATTTCTACTATATCATCCAATTTTTCCAATTAATTAAGTCAAACTCTTTAGTATTAGGAGGTCTATATATTACTATGTTCATCAATTTTTCAGATTCAAATTCTACCGCTATTAGTTCACATTCTGAGTTACTATATTTCTCATATATTTTTCCTTGTTTTTTGTCTTTCCCATATATTGCGGTTCCCCCTTCCCCCTTGATTCCTATTTTTTCTATCTGATCTATAAGTTTGGAACCCTTTTATTTGATCATCATTCAGTCTCTTGGGAATACCAGGTTTCACTTATATTCATTATATCTATTTTCTTTTCATTTTGGGTTAGTTCTTCTAAGTACTCTGTTTTTCTTTTTGAGTTACTCGTAACTAAACCCTGCGCATTCATCACTATGATGGTTTGCGTGTTTTTCTCCTTCATTTAATACTGATAGTAATAAGGATTTTCCCATGTCTCTTTCCTGTTCTGGTATGTTGTTCTTTTTTTTCATTTCCAGAAATTCTGACATTAAAAAATCCAACTTTTCCATAATATTTGATCTTCCTTCATCATAATTATTCATTTTGTGTCTGAATCTGCAATTTTCTCCGTTTCTGCAATATCCTTTGCATAATAAATACAGTTATTATCTCTTGAGTAGAATTTCGGAGCTGATGCTTTGAAATTCTTTGCTGACACCTCTGCATATCTCATTGGTGGTTTGCTTTTCTCTTTTACCTGATATTCTTGATTTCTCTCTTTATTTGTTTCTTTCTTATTTTGGATTTTATTACTTGGTTGGTTATTTATTTGATTATGATTCATGGCTACAGGGTGCATATATTTGCATTTTTTGTCGAACTTACATCCTTTTCCTTCTTTTAGGTTTTTACATATTTTTGGATGCAGATCTCTGCAATCATCCCCATATCCATCTAAGTATGCACATTTACCATATATTTCATAGTTTTGACATATCTTAGATGTTTGTAGTAACATCTTTCTCCAAATCTGCAATTCCCTCTTTTCAAAAGGTTGCAGATTTTGTCTTTCTTGTCTATTTTTTCCTCTTTCCCGTCATTGTATAGATCTGGGTAGAGCCTCTTCGGGATTTGCTTTTCTGTTGTCATATCGTAATTTATTTCTCGTAGGTATGCTGCTTTATTGCCTCATATGTAGTATCAATGAGTATCTCTGCATCCATACTTTTATCTTGTTCTTTGTTTTCCTTATTTTTTTCTGTCATTTCATTTTTGTTTACTTCTCTTCCGTTTTCCTCTTCTTCTTTTTCTTCTTCTTCTTCCTCTTCCTCTTCTTCTTCATCCTCAACTATTTGTACATTCAATCTTGATTTAATAACATTGTCTATCCATGATAGACATGTTGAACAAAAAATTCTTGTATCTTTTCTCAAATCTTGTATTACCTCAGCACACTGTGGATGGGTCGGAATGTTGCATGCAGCACATTTTCTGATTAGGTTTTGTGGATTGACTATGCTATACCAAACCTTACACAGTTTGCATGCTTTTGGCATTCTTTTTCCTAATGCATCAATTAGTATATTCACAAGATTCACCTTATTCATTTTCTTTGTCGGAATATGTTGGTTTATGTATATTTTCTTTATGAGTCTCTTGAGAGAGAGAGAGAGAGAGAGAGAGAGAAGAGAATTTTCCTACATCCATACGAAGCTGTTTACTTTTAAATCCGTGCCTTTTAAAGCTGACACTGGGATATGAAGACAAAAGGGGCATCATTAATAGTGACATGGAGTATGTATGGGCACAAGGTGGAAGGGGAAACAAGAAGAATGAGGTGAGCACAGGTGCGCTCCCCTACACAAAACTTCGCCTTGAGCCGAAAAAGTATCCCATGCGATCACCTATTACAATATCTCCCATTACGGTTGTACATCTCTTCCCCTCAAGAAATAAGTGATGTGGTGGAGTTAGGGGAAAGCGGAGATGGAAAAGGGGAGGGAGGAGGGTGGGGGAGGGTGGAGGGGGGAGGGGAAAGGGCTCGTGCTGGTGGCGAGGGGACAAAACGAAAAGGGGACCTTCATAATAACGACAGTAAACACGCACAACATCGCGACATCTTTATGTATTTCTTGATTACACAAAGACGTGCCAGTGACAGGTATTGGCGGAGGACTGTCGCAATTTGAAAGAAAAAATGGAAAGTCGTCGTAAGAGCCTGTCATAACATAATAATAAACGGTGAGAAAAAATAATCGTGATAAATTGCGGGTGGCTAAAGTAAATATTTACTGAATCATTAACTTAAAAGAGTTAGGATTAAAATGTGGATTTGCATATAACACGAGTAAGCGTATGCATGCAAAATAAGAGAAAACTTTTCCTAAGCTTAACAGCTTGATAGAGAAAGACGCCAAGACCAAAAGGAAAAAGATGGCAGGGAACATCTGGAATAAAAAAAAAATGAATATTTTATCCCATATTACTAAGGCTGACAGAATACTTGAATTTTTTGGGCTCTTATATAACAAGGAACTGGAAAGTTGAAGCTTTTTTGATAATAAAGTATTCATAAAAATGTATACATTACCCTTTTAGGTCAGCCTCCTAATTATTTTTTTAATTTTTTTTGTTGAATGAAAAATACTAAAATAATGAATACTGTTTGTAAGAAGTCCAAGTAGATCACAATCAACTGACAGGGAAAAAGGTACCTGGTAAATGGAATATGAATGAAAAACTTTAAAGAAATTCTCCTACTCCCAGGATGGGTACCTTCTGTGATTGTTCGTCGTAAAACACTAAAATTACTTAAGACTAATATAATGGATATTCGGTGATTTAACTGACAGTTAAATAAAACTCATAATTAATTAAATTGGCAAAGAATTATAAACCCAAAATATTCCAACAATACAGTCATCTTGCTAAGTTAAGGCTCTTCCAGTTAAGATGTTGGCTTAATCAGTAAGAAAAACATATGACGAAACACATTTCGTATTAGTGAACTTAGCCATTTTAATTAACCTAACCATCAGAATAACAAATGCATCAAGTCCGTCGATATCCCAGCGGCCTGGTCACATTTGAATACTACAACAGTTGAACTACATAGGACCCAGCACATCCCAGGAGAGAACAAGCCTAAACGACCAATACAAAACTTAAGTTACACTGATAAGCCCGACCTAATGCTAAAATATTCCCCCCAAATGTAAAACTTATCGCTAATGTTAAAGAAATCAATCATATGCAGACAATCTGAATCCTAAGTTACATTTGGAAGCAGGAATTCGTGGTAGAGAACGTGTATTATATCAGTCCGAGGTAAAGATATCGGTATATATTTACAAGCTGAATACATACATACATATATATATATACATATATATATATATATATTATATATATATATATAATATATATATATATATATATAATATATATGTGTGTGTGTGTGTGTGTGTGTGTGTGTGTGTGTGTGTGTGCATGGTTGGAAAAACCAATAAATTCTCATCTTCTAATAGAAGAGAGAGAGAGAGAGAGAGAGAGAGAGAGAGAGAGAGAGAGAGGCCTAAAGAAAGGGAGGAGGGGAAAATCTTGAGCTATATCCTGAGGCAAAGGAGAGGCACTGACTGGAATGGGGGTGGGTGAAGAGGGAGGGGGGAGAAATCATGCCATTACCGGCATTTCCGACCGAATTTTGAGGGACATGTTCCGCGCAATAGGCCTTCATTTGAAGATCTCGTCGGAATGTTAAGTCTCTCTCTCTCTCTCTCTCTCTCTCTCTCTCTCTCTCTCTCTCTCTCTCTCTCTCCACCAGGAAGAATCTCGAGGATAATCAAGACGATTCCTGTGGAAGCGAACTTCTCTCCTGAATACTACAGCATCTGTCTGTATTATGGGTTTGTTGCAAAGATAATGCATGAATATTTGAACATCAGTCGTATACTATCTGGGTATAAAATGTGAATCATGTAGGTAAACAAAAGATTAGACAGCGCATCTATTCTGTTTCCATTTACTATCAAAATAGAACACTTATTCCTTCCAAAGAGGAAACGCTGATGTCACATATCAGACATCTGATGACTTATTGTCTTTTCTCCATCACTTTGATAAAAATCATCTGAGACAGATTTCTCTACAGACTCCTATAACAATAAATATCGCTTTTCATTTTAACAGAATATTTTCATATCATCGATCTAAAGGTCGACTGACAAAGTTTCCTTTTCTTTAAAGTGGATGCAATAGGAATAGCGGTGGTTAAGCATAAGAATCCCAATTACACCGATTCTGTTAAAAGAAAAAGAAAAAAAAAAAAACGCCAGTCGATCTTCAGAGTTATAATCAAAATTAATACATACATACATAAATGTATACATAAATATCAATAGAAAAGACTGATAACAAAAGGTATAGTAAGGGAGGAGTACCACGTCTTAAACACCGAAGAGATTTGCGTAAATCACGCTTCCAGGTAGCAGGAGCAGGTATATTATATAAACCTCAAAGAATGGAAATAATAACAGAAAAGACACAATCAATACTGAAAGACCATATTCTATTCGAAGGTCTAACTGTGAAAGTAGCAGGTGTTTCAAGTAAAAAGACAAGAAATACAGTAGTTTCAAGTAAGTCTGAAACTAGGCTTCCTTATTGGAATTGTAAAACCTGCAAACAACCAAATATTATAAGAAAGGCATATCTTAGTTTATTTAAAAATAAAGTATAGAAATACAGGATGTAAAAGCAAAAGGTTTTAATGATGGAATCAAACAAGATAAAGTGATGATATCAAATGAAGAATACGGTATAATGGAATAGGAAACGCTATGAACCTTTAATAAAGATTTATGTATGGAATAAACACAGAAGTAGCGGTGATGAAAGAGGCATATAAAAATTAGATATGGCTTAACATGGAACACTCAACTGAAATTTTATTTGAAACTTTATTCTTTCAGACGTTTTTCATCCTGGGCAGAGTAATAACACGATGGCTGCAATAGCAACTACTGTTTTCCATTATGTAAAAAAAAAAAAACGACCACACCATCATTTTCTCGAAAAAATAGGCTATTCTTCTGATCATAATGTTATAATTATGCACTATACTATTATCCTTCACATAGTGGAAATTAAACACTTTAAAATGTATTTGATAAGTTAAAGCTACATTTCCACACACACACACAAAAAAATTTCAAATAATAAAATGAAACGACCCCTTTCCAGACTTGGAAATAAAACATTCAAATCACGGAGTCTTAAGCAAAATCAGGCGAACACGTTTTACCTCCAACTAGATTCCAAACTTCTTCCCTCCTAACAATTTTGATGTTTCATCGTGAGCCTGCTGTTGGGCTTTTCAGGGCCACACTAACCCCCCACCCCATTAACCCCGAACCTCCAAACAACACACGCATACAAGTCTTGATGGAATGAAAGAGAAAAGGAGGGGTGGAAGGTCCCAAAGCCTCAGTTTTTATTTTATCTTATTTTTTTTTCCTTTTCTTTTAATCGCAATTCTCTCTTTTCGCAATATTCTCCGCTATAGTTCTCTCTAACCCTTCCTGCTTCTATCTTTCCAAGCATCAAGCTTTATTATTCATGCTGCGCCTTTTATCTTGCTTTAAATAGGGAAGGGGGGGGGGGGTGAGCGAAAGGGTGAGGCGAATCTTAAATGCGATTCCTTTGAGAGCTTAGGTTCATTTCCTGGGGTGTTTTTCTTCCACAATCTGCTACGCAACTTTCCATCACGAAGAGAAAACGCAAAATATACTTTGACAGTAAATCCAATGAATATATTCCGCGAAGAGTGATATGCATAATAAGGATATGTGAGGGATGTGAGTGAAATTGTTTCTGCACTTATGCGAAGATTATTAAAAGGAACTTAAATTTCGCACAGTTCAATTTTTATCGATCAATTTTTTATCGAAACATTTCTTTTAAAACTTAATACAATTCGTTGTTAAAAAAATATGGGGCTAAATATAGCAGTTCAAAAATTCTTCACAAATGTTTTTGTAAATCTTTATTATTATTTTCTTCTAGAAAAATAATACAGTTACTGTATTCTGATTTTGAAAAAAAATTATTATATCCCTAATTGTTATTTCATGACCATTCCTGATACTCAGACACCAGGGTATTTTACATGTTCTCTACAACCCTCTGTAGACAACTTTAGAAAACCTTATTTACTGGATTATCAAACCTCTAATACAAGATAAAAAAAAAATTGCTTCGGAGCTCAGACAGTTTGCAAATATAACTAATTAAGGAAACCAGAACGCTCGACAGAGAACTTACCTCAGCAAAATGATCTGATAACTAGGAAGCATTTAAACTGCCAAAAATTTCCTATCTTTACAAAGTAGATATAGCTTACATGGCAACAAATCTGCAAACGTCATTAGATTTATCTAAAAATTCATCCAACAAAGATTACCTTATGAATATATAAGTCAGGTTTAATCAACTGCGTTCATTCGTTCTTCAAATATCTTGTAAACACACATTTACACGAGAGAACAAATGACCTACTTTCAACTTGGCTGGCGGAGGTCAGTGTGCACGAGTTGTCACAAGTACATTGCATTAATCAAGATCATAACTACGCTTTTCTCCACTGACAAATACTGACCTGTCTTCTTATTCACAACAGTTATCTATAAATTCGATACACAAATTTCATATATCATGACCTCCCACCAATTCATCTTTATCTTCATTCAAATGACAGAAAATGAAGTCATAAATATGCATGTCACGAATACGATGCAACTTCATGCGTATAAAACGCTTCTAGAAAAAAGATTTTCAATTAACGTCATAATCTTAACGTGTCATTCTGCGTTAAAATTCTGTTGACCAACCCTATTAAAACATTTCTTATAAACATGATTTCTTCCAACCTGGAAATTCATTACACTACACTGAAAAGGATGTGAAAACAAAAAACTAAAAATGAAGAAATTTTCTTCATAATTCACAAAAATATCAAATTACGAGGATTTTTGAAACGAATTCAAAATGCATTTTCAATTTTATTTTTCTATTCGCCTTTGATAGGCGAATCATAATAATATTTTCGGCAAAAATTCCGATGATTCACGAGGAAAAACAGAATTCACATTAAATCGACCTAAATTTCTTTATTAGCTCAGTATCATTTTTCTTCAGCTGACGTAAATATCCGCAGACGATATCACCGTAAACAATGGTGGTTGCTGAGGTTACCTTTCACCAATAAGGACATTCATAGTCAGCTCCAAAATAACAGACTACAGTATCCGTCTTATTAACTGCGATTAATAAAATGTCTTCCCCTACGTGCTACCAATCTGGTGTATGTTTATCTTCCTTACGTCAAATGCAAGTAATATAAATTGATCTACTTGAATCTAATATTACCATTAATATAATATTCAGAAGATCAGCCCTATTCATATGGAACAAACCCGCTGGAGCCATGACTTGACATTCAAGTTTCCAAAGAATATGGTGTTCTTTAGAAAGAAGTAACAGAAGGTAATAGGAAATACAGAAAGATGAGATCAGTGATTAGAAAAGCAAAATTATATTAACAAATTAATAAATAGAGAGATAAAATGTAAGTAAATTATTAGATTAGCAAAAGAATTGTTTTACGGTAGCTCTTTACCCTTATGAACATTAGGAACCTCTTTCCAAAAGAAAATAACATTATGAACTTCTTTCCAAAAGAAAATAACATTATGAACTTCTTTCCAAAAGAGAATAACATTATGAACTTTCCAAAAGAAAATAAATACGATGAGTTCAAAACGCTGTTCCTTCAAAGGAGCAAAACGAAATAAGTTACCTGATACTTCTGAAAATCTATAGTCCTTATATCATGATGGAAAAATAACGCTATTCTATTTCTTTGAGGCATAATGACTAAATAGATTCCATTTGCAAGCACAAGTAAAAACTGTATTACCATCAACTGTGTCACCATCAATTAGGATTCAATTTGGGCAGCTTTCCATCTAAATGCCAAAAGGCAACAGGAACAACACAGTAATAATTAGATAAGAAAATAAATCAATACATAAATAGAAAAGAAAAATATTACAAGGGCACTTTTGTTTCTAACAGTTTTGAACGCTTCAGCAAAGTGATTATTTTCAGCAACAATAGTACCTGTTAGGAAACCAAAACACGGCCGAATATATATCATTCAGTCCCCCGTGATACCGCGCCTCACGCTATTGAGAATTGGCTATGTAGCAACACAAATTTACGGTAACATATAAAAAAAATAGAAACACCCAAAGGTTCAAGATGCGACCACAATATCCAAAACCAGTTAGTTTATCACAAATCTAATAGATATAACCACCGTCACAATATTCCCTTCATTGGGACGCAACGGTCGATTCCATTTGCTCGACCCACTGGAAAATCATCGACGCAATATTCTCCGCCTCCAAAGGGGGGGTGTAACAGCGGACGAAATATAAACGCCATAACAGCCATGAATCAAATAACAATTTGGAACCTGAAATTGAATCAAAATCAATTTGAAAGCGTCTGCCAAAAGTAATTTCTCCCCGCGTGAATCTTTTCATTCGCGCAGAGCACCTATTTTCAAAAGGGACTCTGAATAAAGGAAAAAAGAAAAAAAGAAAAATTAACCTTGGAAGAGATTTTTTTATTTTTTTCCTTTCTCCTTTGGAGCTCCAATGATACCCAACCTGTCAGTCCAATAATAATTGATTTGTTTCGTCGTATTTTTCCTCACCTTTTCTTCGTGACTGCGAGAGTCTGCGAAAGAATGCTTGGACAAGATTTCAGGGAATTCCACGAGAGTACAAAAGAGAAACAGGATACACGGGAACTGGATATCCTGAGATACCTTTTACCAACGACAGATGCGCATATTCTCAAATTTAAACGTGTTTGAGAATAAAATCAAAGGTATGAAGTTTACTGAATGATTGCTGTCCCACACTGTACGGCACTGAAAATCAAAGTAAATTGTGAAATACTTTAAGAGAAATGAAGCAGCTTAAAATAACAACTGAAATTAATATGCATGATCATTTCTTTACAGGTCAATGTTGGTGTCACAATACCAGGAAGACTATTCCTAACAGCAACAGTTCCATTCACAACACTATTGAGCTAAAGCACAAATTTATACTATTTATCAATCTTCATTAAAAATTGTATAATTTAATCCTTAGGCGTCGTAAAATTCCATCAAATGCTGAAGACTAACAAAATTAGAGCAATAGATTGACAGCTCTTCTAACCTTAGCTTCTTCCCTTTGTCAACTCCATCACGTCAACCAATTCTCCGAAGAATTTTTATGAAACCATTCTTCACAAATGTGATTTCGTATCAGCTTTTTGAATGAACTATAAAAAATATTTTGAAGTTCCTTTTTAATTTTAATTTGTACACCAATCCAAAAATTAGTTTTGTTTTTATGTTCTCAATTTAACTTTTTTTACTACCTAGGTTTATTTATTGCAATAATAATAATAATACAATAATAATACATGTATGGATTTAAAGAAACTACCAATACAATGCAGTTGGCTGAAATTTCAAATAAAACTGTTGACACTAATCAAGCTATTTAATTTATAGATATGTAGCATATGCACAAAAATACAACACTCACATGTACACACATACTTTATAAAGCAAACAAAGGCACGTGCAAACTCACGTAGTACGCACACTTATAAGCATATGAGCTACAATCATCATACGAACTTAAGCAACCATACAGTGCGCACAGGCGAATAACCTAAAATCAACATACGCACACGTACATGCGGTTAACATTAACCGACGGACGCACATCACCAAAAATATTAAATTCTGCCTCCCTCTGATATGGCATGGCACACAAAGTTACTTTTGCAAAAACGAAATTTTGTATGCGCATCATAAACTCGTTTCCCTTTGGACTTGATCCAATGGTCTAACATGGGTATGTTTGAATTTTAGACAGGGATAAATACAAACCATTATCATAATAGGAAAGGGAAATGGCGAAACCATTTTTACTGACTGCAAATATGGAGTTTTCATGCCAAGCTCGATTTCTCTTTTTTTTTTTTTTTTTTTTTTTGTTTCATTCAATTAAGGATATGCTTCTGGATTCGTTTGATATATATATATATATATATATATATATATATATATATATATATATATAGATATATATATATAGTTTTTTTTTTTTTTTTTTTTGGGGGGGGGGGGGAGAGATTTAGTATTTTTCAATATTTATATCTAATATAATCTCCGATGATTGTTTTTACGACAAAGTTCTTTGATGGAGAATTACCACATTATTCATGGTGTTTTAGTAATCTTCACTGAAGGTTGTAAACCATAAGAAGGAGTTTGATTTTGTTATAAAGTGTAAATTCAGCAAACAAATATCATGTAAATTTGGAGATAAATTAGATGGACTGAAGTCTCTTCCATCCAACATTTATACAGTTTACCAAAAACCTTTTTCCCTTGAGAACCAATAAAGCTAAACACAGGTTTGCAAAGAAGCATAATGCCAATCAGAAAAACTGTTAATTTTCATTGCTTTGTGAAGGCAGTATTCCATGTTTTTATTGAACAGTGCTCGGAAATGCAGTTATATGAGAACAAAGCTGCTTTCGAACGCATAAGCTTGTACCTCACTTGATAAATTCAAAGGAATAAATAAGTCATGATAACGACAAGAAAAACATTCTTCATTTAGTAACAATCATTTTCAGACTCACTTCTCAAGAGATACATGTGATTGTCGTAGCCACAATGCCCTCTAAACTTCCCGAATTCTTTTCGCTTTTTTGGATACGCTTGTCACTACAAAGCCTTAAGATCCAAGTTCAAAGAAATGTGAAGAAATTATGTGTCCGTAGCGGAAAACGAACCCACGATACCATAATCATGACGAGGTCACGTGACCTCTTTATGATTATAGTACCGCGGGTTCGTTTTCCGCTACCGGATATCATAATTTCTTCATATTTCTTTGAACTTCGATCTTAAGGCTTTGTAGCGACATCTGTATCCAAAAAAGCGCGAAGAATTCGAGAAGTTGAGAGGGCATTGTGGCTATGACAATTACACACACACACAAACATATATATATATATATATATATATATATATAAATATATAGATATAGAATATATAGATATATATATATATATATATATATATATATATATATATATATATATATATATATATATATATATTAGAAGTGTGCTTGCAATTTGGACAGACACTGAGGTACATGAATACGACAACACTGTTCGAGATGCTTAGGTCAGCAGAATAATCCAGTATCATACATAGGCATACGTCGTCTCTTTGTTTATGATAATTATGACTAGATTAGACCGACTCTTTAGTGAGCCCAGGATTGTTCATTCAGCCTTATACATAAATATAACCATACAAATACTTGCCCAATTATGTAATGATCAAAATCCATATATTTTAGTAATCTGATATTAATTAAGAAAACCTAGTTTTGTACGGCAGGGAAGCAAATATTTTTTTTCCTATCAATAACGAGGGTAAAAGGCAACTCATGCATTCAAAAAGGTTCCCTTTTATATTTCTGTGACATAAAACTCATGTATAATCAATATTAATTAAAGAAATTTGACACTTTCCTGCGCTTATAAATCAAATGGTTTTTTAAAAGACTCCAGACGCGATCGTGATGTGCTTTAAAAGACCAAAATTTATATCACAAGTCTAATCAAGATCGTTAACCTGATATAGTTACTGAAAAGTGTGAGAAAATTAGAAGAAAGACGTGGAAGCTTCGCAACTTTTCATTTTACATGTCATTACAAAGGGCTTGGCGGAAATATTAGTTCTCTAATGAACACCATCTAGATCAGAAAACTAGTCTTAATAATTCGCAGTAACAAAAATTCATAATACAGTTTACGACAAGTTTTGGACGTAAACTTATCCCTATGGATCAAAACAAACGCAAATGTATGAGCAGAAATTGTACACCCTACTTATGGAATTAATAACGAGAATAAATGAAA
Organism: Macrobrachium nipponense; assembly: GCF_015104395.2. Taxonomy (NCBI): domain Eukaryota; kingdom Metazoa; phylum Arthropoda; class Malacostraca; order Decapoda; family Palaemonidae; genus Macrobrachium; species Macrobrachium nipponense. The sequence continues at coordinate 23,735,973 of NC_087202.1, read as the reverse complement.
AGAAATAGAACACCCTACTTATGGAATGAATACAGTGAATAAATGAGAAGAAATAAACACACTACTTAGGGAATGAATAACGTGAATCAATGAGAAGAATTAGATCTTATGGAATGAATAACGCGAATAAATGAGAAGACATAGAATATCCTATTTATGGAATGAATAACGTGGATGAATCACGTAAATAAATGAGCAGAAACGGAACACCCTGCTTATGGAATGAATCACCTAAATAAATGAAAAGAAATAGGACAACTTAATTATAAAATGGACATAAAATGTGAGGAAATAATAAACTCCTGCCTTCACGTCGTAACTGACTGCATCTATTAAACGAATAAACGAAGAACAAAAGGTCGCTGCCACTTACGAATTCTACGTGCAAATTGCATATTCCCATTTTACAGGCCACCACAGAGAACCAGACTACCCACCAATATTACTGATATATCAACACTGCTATGCAAATATCACACGGGCAATATAACACAGCCAGCCAACAATGCATTCCTAATTAACAGTAGGTACTACAATCGTATATGCAAATATACTACACGCGCCAGAGAATGGGGACTCCCTGTCCCCTACCTGCTGCAATGAAGAAACTTAATAAAAATGATTCTCTCTCTCTCTCTCTCTCTCTCTCTCTCTCTCTCTCTCTCTCTCTCTCTCTCTGTCAAACAACGCAGTCAGCTCACTTGATCATGATGAATCTACCTGGTGAATAAATTCAGAATAATATTTCTTTTTTTTTTAGGTGAAACATAATTTTGACTTTTAAACTGCGAGGCAAATAGGTGTTGGATCAAATCTAAAACACCCCATGAATTATCACCTCATTTTTCCATGAAAATGAGGCAAAAGCAAAGGAAAAATGCAGTCATGTATGGTGATTTTATTTTTTAATAAAACTCGAATGGTGATGAGAAATGCTTTGTAATTACCGAGCAACCCAAAGATGAAACAAGCTAGAACGAAAACTTCTAAGGCCTCAATGAACTACTGATTACCTTTCACTTGCTTGACTTCACGAGGGAAATAACCATACTAATTCAAGGAAAGCGACTATCAAAGTTTGTCTAGCCATCCCCAAAATGATACATGAGTAACGTTCATCAGAACGCAAAATAGGATTTAGGTAAGCTTATAAAGAACTAGTAAAATTGTTAAAGGATAAAATGAAGTCGACAAGGAGCACATACAGTATTCCTAAGGAGTGACAGTAAATCTAAACATAAGTCTCATAATACAAAGGAGTCATCTCCCTCAAGACGTGAAGGCGATAATGGCAGCCACCTTGAGGACGAAAAGTTCCAAATTGGTGGCCCAGAAGGACAATGCAATTTATGGCCAGGTACTGTGACGGAGCGACCCCGCACGATATTGAGGTCAAAGGGTTAATAGCATTTGCCTTCAAGCTGATATGCTTTGATTTAAGCCAAATTCGATTTGGAATTAGAGTCACATTTAGGCTGAAGCATTGCTCAACCGTGATGCTGGTGCAGGTATATCGTATTACATTATAAATTTAAGGAAAGGCGATTACCGGTCAACTAAATTACACTTTTGTAATCAGATTATCTCCTTTGTCGTTAGTAAAATCCGTTGCTTTGATGATAAATATTTCCACTGCCAGATTAGGGGACGTAGGCGATGCGTCTCTTACAAATGATTTCCAAATTAAAGTTTCAGAAAAGGCAGATAGTTTAGTCTTACAAAATGGCCGTAACGCAGTTCTGTTATGAACAAATGCTAATTACAAAATACCTCTCCTTTCCACCTGTTTACTCTGACTGAATGAAAACAAGCCACACCGTGTTAGATGAAAACAGTAATAAAATATCTTTATATTACCCGGGTAGGATATCTTCTGACATGAAAGCAAAGTAGGAAACACACACGCCTGTATTTATTTTTGTATACACACACTCCATACATACATACATACACATACACACACACACACACAGAAATATATATATATATATAAAAGGTCACAATAATAAATACAATGCATTAAGTTAATTTTTTCCTGTACTGTAGCTAACTACAGAATATGGGATAATCTCTGACATGAAATCAGCTTACCAAGGAAAAACAAATGTATCTTTTCTGACTGAAATATCGCCAAATATAGTGTTAATCCAATTATAAAATCTAATTCCATTCGGCCTGAATGTTGGCATTTCAGAATTGAATTATATTACTACAGTTTTCTAAACAATCTGCGTTGCTTTCATTTTGAACTATTGGGAATTGAAGACACTATCGATGAACGTCTAAGAAGGTGTTCAACTAGCGCTCTCTCTCTCTCTCTCTCTCTCTCTCTCTCTCTCTCTCTCTCTTTCTTATGAAAATCGACAACAATCAAAGAAAGAGAAACGTTCTTCACCAGGTTTTGTCTAAAACGTTATGAATAAACATACCTTTCATACATGGCACAGCAAGAGCAAACAATGAAGCATATCTTATCAAGGTCTCCAGTAAACTGACACCTTTCCAAATTATTTTCTGATGAATTTTAAACTTTTTCCATTTCCGAAAAAACGGCTGGCCATCTATCTTGTGATGATCACAAAAATATTAAGAACACTTCTTAAAAAAAATAACACTGGCTTATACGTATATACACTCATAGACGGACAAACCCTCACATTTATACACACACACACACACACACATATATATATAATATATATATATATACTATATATATATATATATATATATATATATATATATATATATATTTATATATGCTATTATGCATGGTATATATAAGCTCGACTTCTACCGTCAGGTCTGAACGATACCGGATTAAGATCAAACAGAATCGGGGTTATGTCGACAAATCCATTGTTAATGGAAATTTGTTGAAGAACATAAGTTCTAGTGTTCTTTGAATCTTTGACAAAAGCCATAAAAGTTCATCAGAAATTTTAAAAAATTCCCTTTCCAATTCACTTCAGCTAAAAAAAATGAGGAAAGGGATAATAAAATAAATTTTATTTTCATCAGGGGAAAGGTGAACTTTTACATTCTCGTAGTGAATTCGATGTGCGTTTAAATATATATATATATATATATATATATATATTATATATATAATATATATATAATATTATATATATATATATATAATAATATTATATATATATATATATATATATATATATAATATATATATATATATATATTACTCCATGGCTGCCTTTCAGTGTGTGTGTGTGTTCCAGAGGCTTCTGGGAATTCCGAAGGCTCCAGCATCCTAGAGTCTTTATGATTTAAGAAGATATTATAAGCCAATGGGCGTTTCGTTAGGTATTTTAGCTGTTGGTAGAGTTAATTTAGTTGTGGGTAATGGGAATGTATATGGTACGGATATGGGTATGGTACGGATATGGGTAGGTTATGGGTATGGGTACGGCATGAATTTGGTTATGGATATAGGTATGGATTTGGGTATCATAATGGGCATGGCAAGGATATTTGTATGGTATGGTATGGCTATGGGTGCGGGTATGGGTATTGATATAAGAATGGGTTTGGTAGATATGGGTATGGGTATGGCCATAAATATGGGTATGGTAGAGATATGGGTATGGGTATGGTATGGGTATCTGTATGGTTATGGGTCAGTGTATTGGTATGGGTATGAGTATCAGTATGAGTATGGTACGGGTATGGGTATGGGTATAGGTATGGGTATGGAATGGGTATGAGTATGGTATGGGTAAGAGTATGGTATGGGTATGGGTATGATACAGGTATAAGTATAGGTATGTGTTTGGTACGAATATGGGAACTAGCAAATGCGAGCGATAGTGAGCATCTGCTAGTGTGTACACACACACACAAACACACACATATATATATATGTGTGTGTGTGTGTGTGTGCGTGTGTCCAGTAATTTGTTGGAACTGACCTGTTGTGGAGTGTTTCAGATTCCTTCGCCTAAGATGCAATTGGAAGTATAAGATTCATTATATTTTTTTCATTGTATTCCTAGGTCCACACCCGAGGGACGTTACGTACCGTGGATAAAGTCTAAACGCGGGATCCGTTACCATTGCTCTATCATTATTTCACACGTAAAAAATGAAGGGATACACACTTAATCTTATTATATAAAATAAAATAAAACGTTAAGAAAGTATTCTTTTAATCTTAGATATTTTTTTTTACTTGGAATTTTCCTTTGTCTCCAGATTTTCCTTAATCAGTAAACAACGAATGACTATTAACAATAACCTTTTCATTCATCATTCACGACAGACAGTTACATCACTGCTGTGCAATAACGGCACACAATCTGTGAAGCCATAATTAAAAACAAACCAGCCATAAAACAGAATTCACAAGAACAAAAATCGGCGACAAGCAATAAATCAACCGTGACCAGCAATAATTCATCAAGAACAAGCCATAAATCACCATTCAATTGTACAAAAACCATCACGAAAAGACAATTAATCATCATTCACGGGCAACATGTCGTCATGAGCGGACCGTAAAGCAGCAATAATCATCAAGAATGCAGGACGCTTCGTGTAAATACTTAGCGCACGAAACGGGAGTGTGTCTTCGCGTTATGGGCCACACTCCAAAAACGTTATTTACTGTTGACGCGGTCATTAAAAACACGTTTCGCCTCGCTCAATGGCCAATTCACGCATACGCGAGCGATGATAGATAGCTTTGATGTTGCTTGCGTGTTCTGGGTTTATGTGGCGTACTCGGGGATAAAAGGTTCCTAACCATACACAATGCCACCGAACGCGGCCGCAAAGCTTATCATATTCTCTTAAAATGGTTTAGAGGATAGCTAGATGGTTCAATGAGATCCAGTTCGTTGCCAATTCTTTCAGAAAGGAATTCTTTATATTCTTTCTTTCACTACTCTTTCTAACAAGGAAAAAATAATAACAACCAACATACAGTCTTATTACTCTTGTATATTAACATCATGTACAACAACTATGTATATACAATGAATACAGAAACAAAGTAATAGAACAAATCGCTGTTCCTATGAAACAAAGGTAACTGTCGTTCCTTCACCTTAAGTATGTCTGAAACTAAAAAAATAAAAGTTTTAATAAATAAAAAATTTCCCTCCAAGTGTAACACAACATCAGTTAACTTCTGTTAGGGGTCAAGACGCCACAGCATAAATACCTTTCAGTTATCAAAGGCTAAATAAGAAGTTTCTGTCACAAAAAAAAACGTACGAGAAGCAACGGAAAAGTTTAAAACGGCTAGGCCTAAAAACAAAACCAAAAATGTTAAGTAATGAATAATGCCATGCAGGATTATATAATAAAAGGTCATTTTCCATGAACTGCATAAGTGTATACATTCCATACATACAAGAAAAAAGAAATATAATTACGGGTTGTTCTAAGGAAACTGATAAATAAGAACTTGAAATTTAACGGCAGTCAGCATCATCCTCATCATTCTAGTCAGAGAGAGAGAGAGAGAGAGAGAGAGAGAGAGAGAGAGAGAGAGAGAGAGAGAGAGAGATTTTACATATACTTTACTTGAAGGGTGAGCTTCTCCCTTTCGGTATTGACTACCGAGCAACGAGTCCCTCATGCCCCTGACGCCAAACGCACTTGGTTCTTGATTAATTGCCTACGCAAAAATCATATTTCCGCACTTTACTGTTTCAACATTAGCCAATTTCCAAGTGCACGCAGCGTGTAATCAAACAATATGGCACACTGCCCTTCATTCTAATTAGGCCACAATCAACTTACTAGGGTACTTATTATACACGCAAATGTACACATTTTCAGGGACTTTTAAAATTGGGCAATTTTATGACGAAAAAGAATCTCCTTTTATCCAAGCATGTGTAATAGTCGATTTGTTCAAGGAGAGAGAACTGGATGCCTTGACACTGGTGAGACAAGGGTAAAAAGGTAATGTATGCAGGAATGGGAAAGGCAAAAAGCGACTGTGTTTGGGATAGTTAAAAACTAACGGCAAAAAGCGACTGTGTCTGCGTTAGTTAAAAGCTACTTGTTATGCTGTTAAACTATCATGTGTTCGTGAACTGTACTGTGTCATGATTATTGTGTCTGGCATCTCAAGGTCTGAGTTTGTTCGTACGTTGGAATATCAATGCCAATACGGGTGTAGATTATTTGTTCATACCCTTCCTAGACTTTTTGAGAAAGAACAATCTCAGACTTTCAGCTACTTTGTATAGATAATGAAACATCATCCGAAGATGGTTTAAATGAAAACCTTCGACTCTTTTCACCTTGTGGTATCAGGAAGAATCTGGACTGTATTGTTTAAGTTGCAACGTTGAATAAAAATGATCCAATAATGGATAAGAATGAGAGCTTTCGGGAGAGTGGATCTGTGTCTGGCCAATGAGAAGAGGCATTTGTGCAGGGTCACTTAAGAGCAAAGGGTGGTGATAGAATGGATGGAGTTGTTGGTAGGTATTGAGTTCCAAAAGTAAATGAGAATGAAGTCTTGTGGAATGTGTGAAATAGCAATAGCTGTTCTCCCAGCACATATTTTCATGATGACCTGGGAAGCAGACAGTAATGAGGAAAAGTTTGCTAGATCGATATTTTGTTGAAAAGAAATTTACAATAGAATAAGGTTCAGCTGCAGGAAAAAGGAATGATAAAGTAGCTTTAACTGCAATTAAGCCATTAAGCTTGTTAAGAAGATAGTGAGATGAGCATATAAAGAGAAAACGGATGAATCTGCGCTTAAGTTAAAACACAGAAATGGAGAAAAGAACGAAAATATTTAATTACTGAAGAACTGATTTTTTAGGTGGATTACCATAATTATAAACAAGTAAAATTTTCGAAAATTTGTATTGCAACTTAATGATCAAAACGAAGTAAGCAATTCAATTCGAAATTAATTGTACTGTATCCTAACTAGTCAAATGTTGACATGGCATCAGAATTGGATGGGAATTACCACCCAAAACACAATATAATCTAAAGCACTTTCACCAGTACCCAATAACTTACACTTACAATCACGGTCAAGGCCGTGCTTACAATATTACAGTATTTAATATGCGTCGACTCATGATCGTCTAACGGCCACCTAAGTTTCTTATCACTAAAAAATTCATCTGTTCAAAATTTCCATCCCTTACATTCTGCACATTTCGAAAATTCAATCATGCAATCCATTTAAACATTTCGTCAGGAATTCCAAAGGCAAGCAAGCTCTTAAAGCAATGATATTTTAGGAAGATCTTATCTAGGGACTCCCCCCCGCCCCGCCCCACTCTCTCTCTCTCTCTCTCTCTCTCTCTCTCTCTTCTCTCTCTCTGGGCTCCAACAACCCGTCCAACCCTTGACGTGGAGACTGTTCGTTCTCGTCCATCAGAAGCATCCGCCGTTCTGCTTTATGGATTAGCGACGAGTGATTCCCGACAAGGGTGGTTTAAGATGGTTTCCGCGGTGTCATCCATCTTCCGGTTTTCTCATAAGCTTGTCGTCGTCACCCGCAGAGGGGAGGGGGAGGGAGAAAGACCAGGAGGATAGGGGTGGTCTTGGGTAGGGGTGGCGTGAGGTTACGAATGAGACTGGAGACCTCCTCCTCCTCCTCCACCTAATTGCACGCCTTCGTGCAAACATCCATTCAAATGGCGCCGTACCTTGCGGACTCGGCCTTCATAAGTCTCCCTGGTCCTGCTGGCAAAATCTAATCCTGGCAACGTCCTCTCGCAGGCAAAATTAATATCCATCCAATGTCCATTCTAAGACACTCGCTCTCCCCTAGACGCCAACCCCATCCCGGTTAATATCCCTATTCCAGCCGCCAAGCCATTCCAGTCATTGTCTCATTTCCAGGATTCTTGTTTTAATTACAGTCCTATTCCTAGGTCCAACAGCCATATAATTTCATCTCGCGTCATACCCGAGTCGGTCGAAATTCATCCGGTTTGTTGACTCATAAACAAAATCCAGTTTTGGGAGATGCGAAATTCAGGGGAGATCCAAATCATCGAATTCCTCTCATTTCACGCGACAAACACTTCTTTATTTGAATATCCAAATTTTATCTATCCTACTGTAATTGCATATATAATATATATATATATATATATATATATATATATATATATGATATATATATATGAATAACTTGATCACGAAGTATATAAAACGGGATGCTATGTATAAATAAAGGTTTTTTTGCCACGAAGGAAAAAATGAAAAAAGCGAGATAGCCGAGTACTTTCGGTCTGTTCCGAACAGGACCGAAAGTACTTGGCTATCTCGCTTTTTAATTTTTTCCTTCGTGGCAAAAAAACCTTTATATATATATATATATATATATAATATATATATCTATATATATATATATAGTATATATATATATATATAGATATTATATAATATATAGTAATTATATATATATACTCCTATCTAACAACTTCTCTTTTATAAACGAGATGTCGTTGCAAGCCAGTCTGTAAAATCAAATCAGCCACAAAATTAAGAGTGAGCACAATGAGTATGAGCCGATTATATCTAAAACATTCTTCTTACAATTCTCAAACACTAGTTAATTAAAGAAATAGGTCTCTTGAGGCAAATATGCTTTTATAACGTTATCTGTCGTAAACATATTTAAAATATTAAGAGGCAGAACTACAAAAAAATGATTTTTCGGTCTATAGGATTAGCCCTTAGAACTAAGAGCGCTATTGAACATTGTAATTATGTAAATAGGATTTGCACTTTTTTTCCTCACGGAAGTTAACTATGTCAAGATATGTCATTCTTTTACATCGTTCTGAAATCAACGCTTCATCTCCAGCTGCGTCTCATATTCCTACATCGTTGAAGAAAAGAATACCTATCACATAGCATATATTCAATTATAGAAAAAGTTAAGCAGATGGAGGTGTAACATTTATGCAGAATGACCTATTAAAATCCATATCCTTGTCAGCGTGTCCCTTTATCAAGAATAGAATCATCAAAAATACTTACTAAAGTGGATAAACCATGAGTAAACAACCCAAATAATAATAATAGCAATAAATATCACTATTAATACTATATTCCATTCGTCCCATAATTCAAGAAAGGGTATACGAAAATTTAGGGAAATTGCTAAGTGAAAACAGAAAAATGATTACAAACAAGACGCAGCCAAATCTTCCATATTTCTCGAGGCAAGAACTCTCCCCGCAACAAAATCCTAAATGATCTCAGTCGTTTCGATACTGACGCGTTTCTTTGACGGGGGGAGATCACAAACAAAAGCTAATTGAAGCCCACATATCCTCAGGGTAACATCACCCCTGGTCTTAAAGAGTCTGTTGGGGCCACAAGATGGCGTTGGTGAGGCCCCTCGAGTCTGGCTTCCTGTCATTTAATTGGCAGGAGTGTGTCGGTATGGAAAACATACTATTACTACTTCTACTAATACTACTACTGATAATAATTATATCAATAATGAATAATGATGATGTTGAAGGCAATTTCAGAGATTCATTAAACAAAACTACAGTATTGTATCATAAACTTCAATCCCAACTTTACTTTTATCTCTGCAATTTGTGCAATCTTTATTTACCGCTCTAATTTCAAAACCGCAACAGCTACAACGCCAAAAGAATTCGTAATTCAATGGGTACTGTTAAAATTCACGAGACTTTATAAATATATATATATATATATATATATATATATATATATATATATATATATATATATATATATATATAGCCTACATTTCATTTATGCTCCTAATACGTAATTGGGATGAGTGGAGTATCGCATTCAATTTGAAATGAAACAAAACAGCGTGCAACCATTATTCTTCTGTTTTTCTCTCTCTTTTTCCCTCTCCATTTTTACGGCTGATAAAATTAATCTCAGGCCCCTATCAATGCGTGCAAAAAACAGTAATCACCAACGATAAAAATTCAAAGCAATTACAGCTGCCATTTCTACAGCATATTCCCTCCCTTTCTATCAAATAGTCCCTTATTGCGTCCTCAACCATCGTAATCATTTTTTTTCCTCCATCAACCAGCACCCTCCCCATCATTTCAACATTCCCGTCTTTCAAAATTCTCTCTCTCTCTCTCTCTCTCTGCCATCTCTCTCTCTATCTATCTCTCTCTCTCTCGCCTACCCCAAGGCTGTTTCTACTCGGTCGTCAAAATCTTTGATATGCTCATTTCACGCGCCGTCTTCCTTTATCTCAAGATAATCTTACGCTACACTTTTAATTTACATTTTATTCATCTGTAGCCCTTACCCTTATTGCCCTGGGGCGCTCCTACATTGATCAAAAGACTTTCTCGAGGTGCTACTCTTTTTCTTCCTTCTTAAACTCACACACAATATACATACATACATATGAATGTATATATATATATATATATATATATATATATATATATATATATATATATATATATAATATCACAGGTAACCAGTAACATTAATTAATGTTTCATATATCTGAAATTTCGTATCAACAGTATCCAGAGAAGGGATTAAAAAAAGAATTTACTGAAAAGTTAAGCAAGGTGATCAGTTTCCCTTCGTTTTCGGTTATTTGTAAGCTAGACACAAGATTATTATTTTTTTTTAAGATACAGACGAAAAATTTATGAATTGTATAATTATTTGTAAGATACAGACACAAAATTATCTATTTATGAGATATAAATAAAAAAATAATTACTTGTAAGATATAGAAACAAAATTAAATAATTGCAATTTACAGACGCAAAATGTACTATTTTTAAAATACAGACGCAAAATTAATTAGTCGTAAGATACAGAAAAAAAATTAATTATTTGTAAGACGCAGACACCAAATTAATTATATGATATAGACACAAAATTGGACAACCAGAAACTGTATCGGATAACTGTTCCCTGTAAAACATTACGAGAGACCTAAAAATCGCCAATAGGCTTAAAGGGTTGGCTTTATATGGTGATTCTACCTGGATACTGAACTACGAAGGTCACAGGTAAACACAAGCGTGTGATGCTCAAAATAGCATACTTCTTACTGACACAGATTCTGTCTCTCTCTCTCTCTCTCTCCGGATAAAAGTCTAATCCTGTCACATAGCCATTGGAACGAAACCCCCCACTCCTCCCCCCAACGTCACACTTTCCCCCAATAGATTTTCCTCAACTAAAAGCATGGAAGACGGATGGGAGTGTTGGAGAAGGGGATGAAAAGAGATGAAGAGAGGCATTTTGAGGGGGGAGGGGTAGGATGAAGGACAGAGCTAAGGGGTGGAAGGAGGGAGGACCTGCACCCCCTTCCTCCCTCCCTCCCGACAGAACGGTTTTAATTGCGCCCCGTTTTCCCAATAACTAGCCCGAGTTAATTTTGACCCCTGGAGCCAGTCTCTATGAGATTTTAAGGCAGTCACCCGAAAAGTTGAGGCGAGGAACCGTGTAATCGCGCCAGGGTAGTTTTAATCACACTCCCCTGTAAAGTTTGATATTAGTTTGCCGATGAAATATTAATCATTTGTTAAGGCCAACGCCGATCGCTGCCAGATCACACAAGGCCCTACCAAAAGGCCTTGAACGCATTCTTGGGAAACAATCGCTGAATAGATTTTTTTCCCCTTTACTCACATATTTTTGTCTGAATGATCATTTTCCAGTGCAGGAATACAGTCATAATTATACAAATTCTCCTGAATATATACGAGAAGAGCTTATTTTCGTTTCACTCATTTTCAATCAATCCTTTATTGAGCAACAAACAGATGCGCCGATGTTAAGGCTACCATCGCACGAGCATAAGGGTCATACTACAAATATAAACGCGCTTAATACAAAGTTTATTTACGTACACAATTGCGCGTCTGTGTAAATATATACCGTATAATATATATATATATATATATATATATATATATATATATATATATATACATATATATATAATTATATATATATATATATATATATATATATATATATATACATATGGCTTTCAGCTTTCGAAGTAAAACAAAAAAAGACTATAGCACATAGAGATAACCAAACAGATAGGGTAAAACTGTAGGACGTGAGAGCGATAATCTTTAAACGAAGCAGTGAGAGAGAGAGAGAGAGAGAGAGAGAGAGAGAGAGAGAGAGAGAGAGAGAGAGAGAGAGAGAGAGATAGGGGAACAATTCGCACGTAATGAAATAAATTACGAGCCAAGCCATAAATAAAAGCTGAACACCCGCGTCGTATCCACTGCACCTTGGCTAAATGGGAATTAAAACGTTTAAAACGTTTATGAATTTCCCAAAATATTGTCGAGTGGTTCTGCATAATCGCTCGCAGCCTTCCTGGATATTATTTGCAGGCGGATCACGTACAAATTCCAAATTTTGGGGGCAACAATAATACCCTGGTAATCATCAACTTTTAATGTATACACAAAATATTTGCGATCATGACGGATCAACAGGCTAAAAGCCCCACTATGATTTGAATTAATGCTCTGTTTTGTCTGTCATTATCATTTAAATTCAGTTTCTCTTCCACGTTTGGATCCTGATTCCCTTGGGAACAGTATTCGGTTGCTCTTTGAAATCTTATTTCTTTTCCGGCCTAGTTATCATAATCCTGTTTCATTTGGATAATTTACTAGTATTTTCTTCTGACTACATAAATCTTGATAATTACGAGGCCTTTCTATCCTGTTTCTTTGACATTTTATTATTTTTCTCCGTACTATTCAAGTCTTGTTTCTTTTGGTCATTTCCATGTTTCTTCAATTGCCATCAGTTTTCTGTTCCTTTGGTATTTTAATCATTCTTCTCCTTACCTTATTTCTTTTGGTCATTTCGGTGTTTTTCCTACAGCCACTCATAGTCCGTTTCTTTGATATTTAAATCAATCTTCTCATGCATATATAAATCTTATTTCTTGGGATCATTTCGAAACTTTTTCTCCGAGCCATCATAATAATATTTCTCTGACAGTTTGAGCGTTCTTTTACTAACTATCTAAATCTCATATCTTTTAGTCATTTCGGTGCTTTTACTAATGGCCGTCATAGTCCAGTTTCTTTGACATTCTAATCTTTCTTCTAACTCTTCAAATCTTGTTTTGGTCATTATTTCCCCCAAGACCATCTGAACTCTGTTCCTTGAGGAAACTTACATCCTGGGTCTCATCCACGTTTTCATTATTTTTGCAAGACTATGATGATTCCTATTTCTCCTAAACATCTGAATCCGGTTTCTACTGGACAGCTGAATTTTGCTTTACTTGAGCAATGATTTGAAGTCACTTTTTTCTTGAAGTAAAAGAATTTCACATTTTTGTCACAGATGTATGAAAATGGAAAATTAGAACTAAAGTAACTTACCAAATATCAAAATAAAAATAACTACCAAAATTCAATCCAGTTTATTTTAACATTTAAAAAAAGAATTGCCAAATACCATAAAAGTACAGCTACTGAGCCTTCTTGACCTACACGTTTAAAACAAATCACTAATAACAACTGTACCTATCAGTTATGAGTATCATCTAGTTAAGCTATCATAACTACAAAAGAGAACCCAATAACTGCTTGTATAAAAAAGCTCTAATAACTTCGGTAACTTCAAGCAGCATGATGACCTCCTATGCTCAGAACCATTGCCCATACTACCCAGCAATCAAAATACTTGGAACGATGAGTTAATACTATTATCATTGCTCACAAGATGAACCTCATTCATATGGAACAAGCCCACGGGAGCCATTAACTTGAAATTCAAGCATCCACAGAATATGATGTACATTTAAGTAACAGAAAGTAGTAAGAAATACAAGAAGAAGAGTTCAGGTCTTGGGAAAAAAAAATCAACATACGTTGCATCACCGCTTGACCCTTTGAAGTTCCAGTGGCACAACATCCTCAGGGAGACAGTTCCAGAGTCCATCGGTGATGAGAAACTGTGTTATCAAAATCATTCATGTCTTAACTGGCCAAGCCACAAAGTTCCCCCAGTTCTTCTTTAGCCTAACGTTAACACCGGTGAGCCCCTGACTACCCTGCCTTCATTATCGCTTTTATTTTTCGTCCTTTCCATTTTCCTTCAGGATGCAACTCACGTTTCGGAGCGGGAGAGGAGGTGTACGTCTCAGCAGAACTCGAGGAGCCGTCTTAAGTGGCTGGAATTGGTCAGTCGATGAAGAAGGAAAAAATAGGAGGGAGAAGAAAGAGGAAAAAGGAAGAAGACAGGAAGAAGCAGAACCAAGGACTGAGAAAGAGAACGGAAAGCATTTTGTGATCTGTCAGGATCGTCTCTACCGATGCTTAAAAGATGTGCTGTTTACATGGGCAGAGGTAATAAAAAATACACAAGGATATCTATTCACCTTCTACAACTTCCTCTACTGTTAATCACTACAAATAGCACAGAGGGACAAGGAGAGAAAGATATTATATATATAAATATATATATATATATATATATATATATATATATATATATATATATATACACACACATATATAACTTATCTTTTTCCTTGTCTCTCTGCGCTATTTGTAGTGGTTAACAGTAGAGGAAGTTGTAGAAGGTAAATATATATCCTTGTGTATTTTTATTACCTACGCTTTCTCTCTCTCTCTCTCTCTCTCTCTCTCTCTCTCCTCTCTCTCTCTCTCTCTCTCTCTATATATATATATATATATATATATATATATATATATATATATATATATATATATATATATATGATAAGGAATTCTATTTAACTTCTACAACTTCCTCTACTGTTAATTTCTGCAAATGGCACAAAGATAATACTTACACAATTACACACACACACACGCACACACACAAACATATATATATATATATATATATATATATATATATATATATATATATATATATATATATATATATATATATATATATATATATATATTATATGTATATATTTATACATATAATATATATATATATATATATATATATATATATATATATATAGAGAGAGAGAGAGAGAGAGAGAGAGAGAGAGAGAGAGAAAGCAGCGGAAGCGGAGATGAGAGAGGAAAGGGAAGAAGTGTCTGAACCTGGGAAAGTTGTTGAAGAAAGTTTGAGAAAATAAAACTGAAAGACGAAAAGTAAAATTTACTGCAGGAACTGGAAGAGGGGGCGCAGCTTCAAAGCGCAAAAAAAAAAATGGAGTGTGAAAGAGCAAAGGTGAGTAACGATACGACAAAACGTTTCAGGGGAGAGATCTAGAGGAATAAAGATACATATTCAAATGTTATACCGTTAAGGTTTCAATAATAATAATAATAATAATAATAATAATAATAATAATAATAATAATAATAATAATAATAATAGAATTTTTTTTTAATTATTATTATTTATTTATTTATTTATTTTTTTGCTCTATCAACAGTCCTCCAATTCGACTGGGTGGTATTTATAGTGTGGGGTTCCGGGTTGTTTTTTTTATCCTGCCTCCTTTAGGAGTCCATCACTTTTCTTACTATGTGTGCCGTTTCTAGGATCACACTCTTCTGCATGAGTCCTGGAGCTACTTCAGCCTCTAGTTTTTCTAGATTCCTTTTCAGGGATCTTGGGATCGTGCCTAGTGTTCCTATGATTATGGGTACGATTTCCACTGACATATCCCATATCCTTCTTATTTCTATTTTCAGATCTTGATACTTATCCATTTTTTCCCTCTCTTTCTCTTCAACTCTGGTGTCCCATGGTATTGCGACATCAATGAGTGATACTTTCTTCTTGACTTTGTCAATCAACGTCACGTCTGGTCTGTTTGCACGTATCACCCTATCCGTTTCTGATACCATAGTCCCCAGAGGATCTTTGCTGATCGTTTTCTATCACTCCCACAGGTTGGTGCTCGTACCACTTATTACTGCAAGGTAGCTGATGTTTCTTGCACAGGCTCCAGTGGAGGGTGGCTTTTGCACTGAATCATGCCTCTTTTTGTACTGGTTCTGTGCAAGTGCCGGACATTCGCTTGCTATGTGGGTTTATGGTTTCATTTTTCGTATTGCACTTCCTACATATGGGAGAGATGTTATTTCCGTCTATCGTTCTTTGAACATATCTGGTTCTTAGGGCCTGATCTTGTGCCGCTGTTATCATTCCTTCAGTTTCCTTCTTTAGCTCTCCCCTCTGTAGCCATTGCCATGTGTCATCGCTGGCTAGTTCTTAGTCTGTCTCATGTATTGTCCGGCATTGGTTTGTTGTGCCAGTCCTCTGTTCTGTCTGTCATTCTCCTGTCTCTGTATTTATTTCTGGGTCTTCGTCTACTTTTTTATTAGTACCCTTCTTTTCCCCATGGCCACCTCTTTTTAAGCCCACTCGTCTTCACTGGTTTTGCAGATATTGCCCCAGCCAGCTCTGTTTTCGATGTTGACGCAGTCCTCTATACTTAGTAGTCCTCTCCCTCCTTCCTTTCGTGTTGTAAGTATAAAAGTCTGTTCCGTATTTGCTCTTGGGTGTAGTGCTTTGTGTACTGTCATATGTTTCCTGGTTTTCTGATCTATGGTGAGGAGTTCTGCCTTCGATTATTATTATTATTATTATTATTATTATTATATTATTATTATTATTATTTAAACCAAACAAAAACTTCTTTCAGTTTTCTTCTGAAGATTGAAAAAGAAACCCACAAAACTAAATGTAAAATACTTAAGAAGTAAACAAGTTACAAAGTGATTTTGTGGGTTTCTTTTTCAATTATTATCATTATTATTATTATATTATTATTTATTATTATTTTATTATTATTATTATTATTATTATTATTATTATTATGTAGGAATAATTACCGCTGTTAATGTCGCTCAAAAAGAGAGGGAAGCTGTTATTTACAAAGAGGAATCTATCCTACCTAACAAAACCTGTATCATTTTACAAGACACAAGTATAATATAATAAATGTTTTAATCATGATATATAGACACCACAATGATGTTTTTGGCTAAAGTTGACCAGAAACTAAGTATTAATCAACAAGTCCAAACGAATAAAAATTGTTGTGATGGAATCAGGTATGTTGGCCACATAATAGGATTTTTGGATGAAAAATTGGGAACGAAAACAACTGCAATCAACCGGATCAAACTTCATCACAATCCATCCACGAGTATTTGGAGCAATCCTGTTACCAGACAAATAGATATGGATAAAAGTATAGTAACAGTCCGGTTAAAACAATACATATTCCAGTACAGAAATGAGAATACAACCTTTGAGAGGAAAACGCTATTTGTAACCTGAATCGATTACTCGCAGAAAGCTTCTATCTATCTATCACTCTATCTATCCTACTGTCTGTCTTTCTCTCTATCCAGCTCACCATTCGTCCTTCGATACCAATATCTTCAAATTTACCATGAGTAACACCAAGTCTCTTTCTTTCCAACGACGCATTAATCTGAGCCTTAACACAAAAGTCTGACAAGGCTGCGTCGGTCGTTCAATTAATATCTGTTCGCATAACCAAGGAAAATAGACTACGCCTTTTTACAACCATCGAATTACCCGCTAGCTCCTGAAAATAATTAATCAACAGCATGCATTTTCTAACAAATCAAGTCGCCAGTAAATTAATTCATATGTGTTTTTCTCCCTCTGACAGCAAGTCGCTATTGGGCCACAGAATGATCGGAGCTGGATGACAGGGCCATCTATTCTTTATTAAATGTTCCCGAGGGCGAAGTTCTCACTCAACAGGGCGTACGCAATGAACGATAGTACAGATAGGACTGTTGAAGAATTTAAATAGCATAACATACATTTGTAATAAAACCAATTGTACTTTTGCTTTTGAATATTGATTAGATGGCAAATGTTCGATACTTAAACTTCCACTAAATTCCTTAGGATCTCAAACATTCTTTATCTGTAAGGAAACAATAATAGTTTTTGTTTGTACTGAAAATCAATAACATATATATATATATATATATATATATATAATATATATAAATATATATATATATATATATATGTATGTATGTATGTATGTATATATAATAATATATGTGTGTGAGTGTGTGTGTGTGTGTGTGTGTGTGAAAACCATGAAAACAAATGGTAGAACAAAAACGAAAGCTTTTTGTTCTCGAACGCACTAACGATATCTCCCTTCTCGCTAAAACGACAGACTTTCATAAAAGGGAAAGAGGCATAATAATTCCGCCGATAACTTTGACACGGCAGCGACAACAATTCTCCATAGAGCGGCATTATTGACGCATCACTGGCAGCTATTTCACGCCTGCGAACTTGTCTCTACTCAACCGTTCGCAGGAGAACTTTTTACTTTCGAGATTAGCGCTTCCAAATTAGCACTGGTTGCCTTCAGGGACTCATCAAAACTTCATGCGATGTTTACAGCTTCTACGCCAAAGATAGCACATTAATAACAATACGTGGCAGTTTCAAAACATACTCACCCTGTCTTCGTTTCATTATATGTGAGTTTAGGCAAGATTGTGTGTGTGTGTTTGTGTGTGTGTGTGTTGAAAAGACTTCAAATTGGATGGTTAACCTAATGAGCGCGCAATGGTCAATTATAACATGTTATAACAATAAAAGAGAGAGAGAGAGAGAGAGAGAGAGAGAGAGAGAGAGAGAGAGAGAGAGAGAGAGAGAGAGAGAAATTCATTTGAAAAATTGATCTAAATAGCTAAAAAAAAAGTTGTTTATTCAACAATTACTAAATGGTTGTACTTAAATTTGCACACTAAAAAGACTGCCGACTTAATTGTTCATTTTAAGTTTATTCCTTCTACACAACAAAAAAATGTTTAAAAACTGGACAGAACCACAAATTATAAATAGATCTTATCTCCCAAGCAGAAAAGTATAATACGGAAGAAAGCAACAGAGGTAACATTGTTCAAAAGTAACATCAAACGTGTTTTTCCTCGTGAGTAACCTTGAAATATTCAATTAATTGGATACATTCCGAAATTCACAACAGCCCAATTTCCAGCAAAGGAAAATCACGATAGGAAATTTGATATATATACCTACTCATATCCGTGGATGGTGGTTAGTTAAGATTTAGAAGAAGATGACTTTAGGCCACCGCGATCCCTTGCCAAAAAGCAGCCCGTAAATGTGGTACAATTTGAAAAGGAGCTAGAAAATTGGCGTACATCTCTGAGCTCTGACCAATCAATGAATTCCTTCTCCATCAATGTACACTTAACTCATTAACTACTCCTTCTCTTAATAATTCATAAATTCAAATACCGTGATGTAACATCACCACCCAAACCACGCAAAATTTTTTACGCCCAACCTCCAGCATAAGTCATGAAAGCAAGACAGTCTTCCTCATTTCCTCTCCCTCAGCAAATCACTGCAAAATATAAGGGCAAACTTTTCACCAAGCACCCAATATTGGTGACATGACGGACACTAACTGAGAAGCATGACTTGTATCCGAAAAATTCTCATTAACTGGAGCAAAGTTTGGTGGAAAGATAACAAATGATATCAGAAAATGTGATCATGATACAAACCGCCTTTAGGGAAAATTTCTAGTCCACCCTGAAAAATGCCCCGTGAAATAACACTAAAAATTGTATGCATGGGCATACTTACCTTACTTTCATTTTCCAATTTTAGGCAACGCTTTTATCTTAAGAAAACAGTAGTCCATTTTCCCTTTGTTGTGAACATAGAGCGGAAAACATTTACACACGCAGAAACATAATCAAGCATAAGATTCAATAATATTTTTACTATAATACTTCAAGAACTGGATGACGATTTATAGTAGGATGATGATACGGTCAGAGCGATATAGACTTTTACATCATTGCCGTATCCTTTTCTCTTTTTTCCCATCTCATATAACAAGTCATAGAGTAAGAATGAATGCGGCAGACTCCCGTCTACATTCTCTGAAGCCATTCCTTTCAGAAGACATAATATATACATACATATATACATTATATATAAATATATCTATCTATCTATCTATCTATCTATCTATCTATCTATATATATATATATATATATATATATATATATATATATATATATATATATATATGTGTGTGTGTGTGTGTGTGTGTGTGGGGGGGCACAGACGAGAAGAACCTTTCAAACCCAGCTAGTCATTATGAATAAGACTTCAATGGTCACGGCCTTTCCTTGACCCCAGCCGACGCTGTTACTCACAGATACCTGATCTACTGAAAGGTCACGGGTGGAAGGCCGGTATCGAACCGCGCGCATAGTAAACACGATCCCAGTGCTGTCACAAAGCTATGATACCCTGACGATGCGTGTGTGCGCGTATGTGTGTGTACTGCACACAAGGGCGTAAGCCGTGCAAAATTCTCGACTCTCGGCCAATCCATCCATCTCAATTGGCAACTCGGAAAACAGAGAATCGAAAGCTCCACGCGTCCCCACTGCGCCATTTGCCCGTGAAATGGCGTAATCCTGATTCATGAATATGGCTTTGCCATTAATAGAAAGGGGAAGGAATTGATGATTTTCCAGGAATTTTCATCTCGGTGCCTTCGTCTGCGATTGGAGAATGGTAAAAAAAAAAAAAAAAAAAAAAAAAAAAAGAGAGAGAGAGAGAGACGTTAAAATTACGAAGAAGACATACGAAGATAATGGGCGAAGCCAGACAGGTGTCGCATATCAGCGGTGAAATCTCTTTCATTGCACCTGCATGGATGCACCTGCGTGGATGCACCTGCATTTAAGAGAAACTGCAGATTAGCCAACTTGACCTGATTCATGGCAGAGTTGGGCAATTTGAAATACGAAGCAAACGCTTAAAAGCACCAAAGAAAAAAAAAAGTTTGTACGTCCTAAAATTATTTCATTCGGATCACATGAGAAAGGCGCTTAAGCATATACAACTAACGATGCTCCTTCCGTTCAATCCCCTTCTAGAAATACTCGTGAGAAAGCAAGCAAGGAAGCAGCATTCAAGATAAGCAATAATTACCAAACATTCCTAGCTTCAAACACACTGTTGTCTTGCCTTTGAATTTTCATACACTGAATGATGACAAAGGGTTTTTCTTTCTGTAGTCTAAAACTCTCTCTCTCTCTCTCTCTCTCTCTCTCTCTCTCTCTCTCTCTGCTTTTTTATTTCTTTTCTTCTTTATCACCAGGGGGTCAGGGGTGGGGGTTGGGGGACCTGCCTCGATAATAGCTGTCTTGAATCCATAAAGAGCAGTGAGGAAAAAATAAGGTCCGACACAATAAAATCTAGAGCCGAGATTTATATTTCCGTGTGCGAATGTAATATCCCACGCCACAGTGACTCCAGAATGCGACAATAGCGCTGAGGGACTGAGCTCTTATTGAGAATATCCGGGGTGGGTGAAGAGTCGCCAGCCATAGGAATGCGGTCGTAAGGAATACAAACATATGGAGGAGGAAAGAGACTTGGGAAAGGTGGCGACAGCTGTGAGAAGATGGGTTGAGGAGGAGGAGGAGGAGGAGCTATCATGAGGTATGGCCATTATGTGCCACACAAAGGATGCGGATGGAGTCATGCAGACAACTATACGAGAGTGTTTTTTTCAAGTCAGAGACTTGATATGGGCGGTAAGGGATTTTTAATGGGGGAATTCCCGAGGCCCACCATAGGGTCCAAAAGACACTGAGCTAAACATAGGAACAACCACTGGCTCATGACGAATTTCGGAGAATACGCTAACAAAACCAATGTAGAAAGACGACACACTTTAAAAATAGTGAAATTCTGTTCGTGTAAAGCATAATAGGGTCCCATTTTAATCCGAACCTCATTTGCACAAGTAAATAATTATGACAATGCACTAAAAGATAAGATCCCAAGACCAGAGAATGATATGCTGGATGAGAAGAGATGCCAGACCAAACATGATCCACCTGTGAAAGAATAAAGTAAAGAAAGTTACATTGCCCAATATTACTTTACCCAAGTGACTCGATCTAAAGGAATATGCAACATACTGTAAGAAGTCCTTTTAAATATGGTTCTAACGGAGAAAGGCCGACAAATGGGACAGGCTACGACTAAACGGAGCGTCCGGGGAACGCGACGGTGCATGTGACAGCGATGTCTCCTTATTATCCGAAGTTGGAGTGGAACTGCTATGGGGAGAGAAAGGGCTTGATAAGGTTAGGAGGAGGGTGAGGAAGGGGTTGGGGGGGGGGGGGGTTAAGAAAGTGGAGGCTAAAGCAGGCTAAAAAATAAGTCTTGTGAATTATACCTTCAGCAACAATAAGTGCGTTTAGAATATATGAACACGTAAAACTCAATTAATGTATGTAAAATAATGCATGTGAATAATATAAAACTTTAATATCTGAACAAATTATAACCACTCCAACGACAAGAATATCTTGAATAACACAAAACGCATTTAAAAATTACTTACTGCTGTGCAACGACCTAAAAGATATGTATTCAAACACACACACAAACGCGTAAAAGAGATTGGAAGAAACCCAATCTCTCCTTTCATTTTTTCTTATCGCAATGTCTGAATGAAAAGCAATGTAAAAAAAGGCGAAAGTCTTTCGGAAAAAATGCAGGAATTAATCAACGGTGCCCCGCGAATCTTTGTATTAGAAGACTTAAAACATCTCGAGAAGAGAGGATTGTAAGGGGTGCAACGGAACGGCTTAAAAGAAACGAGATTACTTGATTATCAGGGTTACAAAAAAAAAAATACATGGTCCATCTTTGTATCTGTTCTGTTCATTTTAAATACATGTGATTTACCAGTATTTCCATCTTTTTTCATTGTCTCCTTTATTGTAATTTTATCTCATTATTCCTTATATATACCTCTAATAACTTGCAGAGATAGTGTCTAAGCATTTCAATACTGATTACATTTTTCTAATAATAATCACCAACTACACAACTTGATAACAGTGAAGCTGCAAAGTTATAAGATAAAATCAAATATAAAATTAACAGACGGTGCAAAGTTATAAGATACAATCGAATATAAAATTGATCAGCTTGACAGTGGAGTGGTGTGCGCTTTTTAAGGATACTGGTAAGCTTTAAGCAACAAAGATGCAATAAACAGCATTACAGGTGATCTTTTCATCCCACTTTGACAACATTTATTTTTGACAAAAAAGAAACATAAATTAATGTTCTTACATTAAAAGTACAAAATTAGACCCCCCAAAAAATAAACAAATATAATGGGATACTGAAAACTCGAGAGGTTCGTAGTAAACCCATATCAAACTAAAAAAATAAATTCTTGAATAAAAGTGAAAACCAGAGCTTTAACTAAGGCAGCAACTGTTCCAAGGTGTTCTGCGAGAGGAAGAAAATTTAGTTTTACTCCCACAGCTGAACTTTGCCACCAAAATGTAACTCGACTTCAGATATTTCTGTTCTAAGGCTTAAAATACATACATACGAGTACATCCATCACAATGCATTTACACAGATATTTCATTACAACCTTTCCAGTACTGAAAGTCATATAAAGAGTGACAGACATTCTTGTGTTATACAAATAGTAACCAAAATGGACGAAATAATAGTATAGGTGACGCATACAATACAAAATAAAAGTAATAAAAAATTACAAACTAAAGGGAAAGCTTTAAAAAATATATAATCAAGATTATTTGACATCTTGTGCCGCGTTACTGAGTTCTGTGCTGGTGTTCTTCAAACTGATATTTTGAACATTTTTCAAATGTTCAAAATAACAATTTTCACTGCTTCACTACCTCCACCAAACCGAGAAATGATCCCGGAAAGGTTGTAAGACTGCGGGTTTCTATTTTTGTATTGGTACAATTCTTTAACCCACTTGATAAAAAAAAAGAATATCAGCTGGAAATGCCGTAAATGATGACTGTTCGTTTGAAATTTTATCTTGCTGTATTTGTCATGAACTTCAAAGTACATTAAACCGATTAATGAACTTCCATGTATATTTTTAAAAGTTATATCAACATAAAACAACTAAACCAAAATAATATCTTCACTAAAAATCTGACAAGGAAACCGCAATCCTGCTCAACTTATTAATGAAGTGTAGCATTCCGTATTCAAACAGAATCATTTCTAAATAAGTCAGGCAAAATGAAGAGCTATCCGCATCACCGAAGGTGTAACATAAGTAACTCCCTTGCAGTTTACTAAAAAGCGATGAGAAAGGGAGGGTATTCAACTAAATTATGATTATCCAGTTACGAAAAGAAAATAATAAATACTGATAAAAGCCTGAAAACTACACCCAGGACTAGTGCTATTCCAAATAACTTCTAGAATATTACATTCAATTTTAATAAGGGATTCTAAGTTATGGTTAACTCAAAAAGAGCTAACAATCTGATCGTGTTTCATGAAACACACACATACACACACGTACGCATATATATATATATATATATATATATATATATATATATATATATATATATATATATATATATATATATGCGTACGTGTGTGTGTGTGTGTTTGTGTATAAATGTTTTCACTGTACACATAGTATATACCTTCATAAAGACATGTGGTATCACGACCTACTAAATAATACGTGTGTGTAATGTATTATGTATAGGACCACAAAGAGACACGTGTATATCTTGTGTGTGTGTATGTGTGTGTGTGTGTTGTGTGTGTACCCGCTCGACCTTCATGACTGGGACTCCTCCTCTCGGCATTCAAAGCTTCACTGCCTCAGAAGGAAACACTAAAAGAGACATTAAAGAAAATAGGATGTGCATCAACGCGAACCAAATGATGCATTGCAGGGATTCTCTCGTCTTTTATAAATAAAGCCAGACGTGGGCGAGCAGGAGATGGGAAAGGGGGCGGGGGGGGGGGGGGGGTGGGGGGGGGGGGGGGGGGGGGGGGGGGGGGGGGGGGGGGGGGGGGGGGGGGGGGGGAGGTGAAGGAGGAACACAAACAACGAGAATTAACAGAGACTGAAAAAAATCGTATCTCAATGGAGAGCTTGAAGGGGTCTGCGGCAGTCATGTTTCTTTTTTGTCTCTAAATACATACATACATACATACATACCTATATATATATATATACCATATATAATATATATAATATATATATATATACTATATATATATATATATATATATATACATATATATATTATATGTATATATATATATATATATATATATATATATAATATATATATATATATTATATATTATATATATAATATATATATATATTATATATATATATATATATTGTTATGGATATATATATATAATATATAATATATTATAATATATTATGATATATATATAAATTATATATATATATATATATATTTGTCATTGATAGATAAATCATAGATAGATAAATTGATAGATATATATCTGCAATTATGTATATAGGTATGTATGTAAATATGAGCCTTAAAGTCTCGTACAATTTAATAAAATAAAAATAAACAACCCAATGCAGCACAATGCAACACCATTTTCCTGGTAAATGACAGTTTATTTTTGTCACAGTTCCCAACAAACGATCATTAAAAACATGTGACTTTTGGCTGCTAACAGAACTTCGTAAATGTGTTGCAAATTATATTTACTCAACGAGCCAAACCATTTGCTAACTGAAATAAATGGAATAAGTCTTTTCCGGGTAATATTACCTAGAATATATCATCGCAATACGTCTTGAAGTCATTATTCTTGAAAGTTTATGCGTTGCCAAGTTAGTTTATTTATTTTTTTTAACCATTCATGACAAAATCTCGACTTCCTGAATATTGCTAATCTGAATTTGTGGATACATATACAAGTGATGTAGCTTTTAAATGGTGAGATAGCTTTACTCGATTCTTCGTTTTTATTAAGGCTAAAAACCTGATAAGGTTATATTAGAAAATACCTTTCAGTCTTAGTTTTAAATTTAAAGTAGAAGACCATTTGTATCTTTTCTCATACACGAATAGTATGTTCTGCATTTGTCACTGGTCCTCTTTTGTGTACTCAAAGAGGAGTGGCGTTTATTTCCAATGTTAATTCATAAAAAAAATTTTATATTATAAAGTCTCATGTCAGGAAATTTCATTAAAAATTCGCTGAATCGAAAAGGTTCTAAACCATTACATGTTCTTAGAATTTTTTATTAAAGAAAATTAAATGAAATAAAAAAAACTCATGTTAGGTTGTAGCTCTCTTCATACATAAGCTCTCTCTCTCTCTCTCTCTCTCTCTCTCTCTCTCTCTCTCTCTCTCCTCTTCCCTCGGAAATTATAATCCTCTAAAGTAGATAATATGCAGACTACTCACGGCTCACTCAGGGAGGCAAATCCATATTAATTACTTTCGCATCCAAAATTAGAAGGCCCGTCTCCCCCTTTCATTTCTTGGATTTTAAGACAAATTATACACCGATTGAGCTCAAAGATGCTAGTCTTCACCTCACCACACCCCCCCCTCTGGCTCCCCCCGCCCCCGCCCCCCACACTCCCCCCAAAAAACTTGTAAAGATTAGGCTTTCATTTACGAATTTCCAGCAAGCCTCTTTTCTCTCATAATAGGAGAACCGAGGCGGTAATTTAACAGCCAAAAGTGTCCTTAAAGCGGAGCCTTGCGTGATAATAAATTTGAAGTTTTAAGAAAGAAAATCTCGATTGGAGAACTTGAGTCTTTTATGGGATAATTTCATTTTACCAAGTAGACTTTTTAATGGTTTGAGTTTTTCAATTTGTCATAATCGATAAGATTTGACTTTAAATATTTAGTTCTCTTTATCCCTGTGGATAATAATAAATTTTAAAAAAACATAGTGAAAGAGGTTAATCTGATGTGAGCTTCTTAAGGCAAATTTTAATAAAATCAAAATATATTTGAGCATACGGAGTTTAATTTAATTCAGGTATGTCCATCTTAATAAAAAAAAAGTTTTACCTGCCTAGAACGTCATATCGTGAAGGTGTGTTGGATTATTCTACAAGAAATAACTTATGTCCTCAAAAGCAACATTTGAATGCTACACAATTTCAAAAGGTAAACTGTATATGAATGAAGATTTTGTCTATTTACCAACTAGTTCTACAAAGAATGGCCAATTACATTCGTGAAAACGACACGAAAAACATAGTAAGTAAATGCGATACTTTACAAAAATTTAAAATCGTTGGTAACAGCTCACTAGATCAATTTCAGGTGTGAAAAAAGTAATAATGATAAAATAACAACAGAATAGAATCATAAAGCCGATGAAAACGACTATTTGGAATGAATTTCCGACATGGTTTTTGAAAATATTTTCACGGGAGTGATAAAAACAGATCAGAATCGAACTTTGAAACTTGAAAAACCTCACAAATTAGAGAACAAAAATATTCAAAAGCACATACCGTTTCTGAACGTTATGCCTCCTCTTCAGGAGACATTAAAACCCAAGTACACTCCATTATGGGCTGTAGTTGGGATTTAATGTCTCCACATTGAAGAAGGTGCGTGACGCTCCGAAACTGTATGTGCT
This sequence comes from Macrobrachium nipponense, assembly GCF_015104395.2. Lineage (NCBI taxonomy): Eukaryota > Metazoa > Arthropoda > Malacostraca > Decapoda > Palaemonidae > Macrobrachium > Macrobrachium nipponense. Next base: position 23,708,488 of record NC_087202.1, on the reverse strand, counting down.
TTTGTGGCTCGAAAAAATAGCAGAAAAGTAGATAACTTTTATCCAAACGAATATTCATTCAAGAGGCTGCATTTATTACATACATAGATATAGCTAACGCACACGTATATTTAAAGAAAGTTTTAAGTGCTTAAAAAAGGAGAAAAATCATGGGTTCGATGGAATAATAATTTTCACAGTATTTTAAATGGTAATACAAAAAAAAAACCGTCATCAAAAGAATAAAATAAATATTTCAAGCCTGAAAAATCTCTGCAATCCTTTCCTAATTATCTTTTTCATCCAAATAATTCTTCAAGAAATGGGTCTGCGGTTAGTTATTTCTTTTTGCACCTAAAGTTTATCAAGTGGTTTATTACCAAATATTTTCAGTTTTCGTAAAGTAACACATTTACCTTTTGTATTCCTCGTTTAATATTCATATATGTAACCGACCAATTGTGTCAGAACCAACTGACCAATTGTGTCAGAACCAACTGACCAATTGTGTCAGAACCAACTAACCAATTGTTTCAGAACCAACTGACCAATTGTGTCAGAACCAATGTGATAAATAGCGAAAAAGACCTCATTCCTTTATGATTTGTCTTCTACAATTGTTGCATTTAACCGTATGAAATTGGGTGAATCTAATAAAACTCCTTATCCTCAAATACCTTTTGATCTTCTCAAAATGAACTGTATATAGCTCATTATCAAAATAATCTCTTAACTAATTTACTGATCAAGAACAGCCTTTCATTAAGTTTGTTTTTATGATCCACAAGGAGTCTAAAAAAATAATGCTTTAAAAAGCTGAATACACATTTCGCGTAAGAAAGAGTTTATTTTATTTTTTTATTCTTCGTAGCATTTTCACGATAATTCATTTTTTATCTGTGAGATTCGGCCAAAACCTGGAGGCGGCTTCTCCCATTCCTTCCCCAACCAATGATCGATAACGGCCGCCACGGGGGAAAATCGATAGGAAATAATTACGGCGGAAGATTGGCTCAAACTTCTTGGAGGGCGATAATGGAGAGGATATGGGTCCCTGGGACTGGGGGGGCGGGGGATAAGGATGGGAGTAGGCAAGGAGGTGGGAAGGAAAGTAGATGGTATTAGGGTGCAGAGTATAAGGAGGAATGTTATAGCCTCCAGGAATGGAGGATAAAGGTGGGTGGAGGTGAAGTGATCAGAGGAATACAGCGTTTTATTTTGAAGAAGTGAAGCGGGATTACAAGGTTGGGCTCGATTGGCACCCAACCGGAACAGGTATGAAATTATGTACGACAGTGACCTGGTAAATGTAAGTAGCTTATCTATATATACAATTTACTTATACATGTAGTATTAGTATAGAGTCTTTTAATTTATTACGACAGTATAATATGAGGATAAAAGGCCCATAAAACACTATTTGAGCGTTACAACAAGTGTTTTTTATGGGCCTTTTCTTATCTTCATTATATATATATATATATATATATATATATATATAATATATATATATATATATATATATATATTATGTGTGTGTGTGTGTGTTATATAATATATATATATATATATATATATTGTGTGTGTGTGTGTGTGGTTTTTTATAAATATATATATATATATATATATATATATATATATATATATATATATATATATATATATATAATATTATATGGACCGACAGATGATACATACGTGTGTGAGACAGACAGAGAGAGAGAGATATGATAAAAAAAATGTAAACTTAAACAACCCAGGATATATCTATATTGTTCATACGCAAGAGTGCGTGTATTTGCTACCAGGGGGAAAGAAAAACAAAGGTTTTACGGGAGGAAGTCCAACAACAGATACAAAAGATCCAACTTCCACAAACCACCTTCTTGTACAAAAAGGGGAAATGAATTCGACAATACACCTCATAGTTGTAAAAATGGTAGACGTCGGAATTCCCTCGAGAAATACACAAGACCTCCGCACACACAAACACACATACAGCATCACGCACAGGTGAGGGACAAACGCTCTCTAACACAACTGACATGAAGATTAGGCAAATCCCCATGAGACCAATCACTAAAGAGAGAACCGAGACACCCCCTGAGACCAATCACTACAGAGAAATTCGAGACTATAATTATACGTACAGAAATATTTAGGCCTAACGTCAAAACCCTTACGTTTATCTCTGTTTCCCTTTTGTTCACTGCCCTTTTGGAACACATCTTTGAATGCGCCTTCATCTCCTGGGAATATTTATCCCCCTTCTCTAGAAACTTGGCTCCTTTACATATCCAATACTGCATAAGATATCTTGGCTCTCTCTCTCTCTCTCTCTCTCTCTCTCTCTCTCTCTCTCTCTGCAGGTTTGTTGTCTCCATCTCTCTGAGCTGAGCCTTCCTTTATCACAATGTCCCTGATCCCGGAGAGGAGGCATTTCTCTCTCTCTCTCTCTCTCTCTCTCTCTCTCTCTCTCTCTCTCTCTCTCTCTCTCTCCTTCCTCCATCGTGTTCATTCGCCGTTAAATTGCCTCCGGGCAACTGGGTGCCAGAAATTAGAAATCAAGAATGGAAGTGTCAAAGTTTAGTAAATGTTGGAGGCCCAGAATAAAGGTGTTCGGACGGCCAAAGTAAAGTTGTTCGGAAGTACGAATAAAGGTGTTCGGATAGGCAAACGAGGGGTACTCTTATAAAGGCGTCCAGGTGCCTGGAAAAGCGTTCTTAATAATGTTTATGTCTTCCAAGAGGGTCTAAGGAAGAGACAACATTTATGCTAAACAGACCGGTTCATATCCCAAAATCACCATATAAACCATATATGCAACACACACACACACACACACACACATAAATATATATATATATATATATATATATATATATATATATATATATATATATATATATATATATATTCAAATGTACGCATTCACGGTCTACCCAAATAAATTACAACATTCCTTGAATTTTCTTCTAGACATTTTGTACGAAAGACAAATACGAGAACCGAAAAATATTGTAAAGATCCAGTAACTGTCAACAAAACACAGCTCTAACAAGATCTCCTCCAGGCTCGGAGATTATTAAAGCAAACATAACCCAGGAATATATAAAAGACAAATACGCAATAATTATTTTGGCAATTAATACTTTTTTCCTGCTCCCAGAAACCGCACCCGGGACAGTAAATATGTACGTGTGCTAGAACTTGGCCAAACAAGAAACAAACAAAGCTGAATGTGTTTATTTCGCAGTCTTAGCGAGACGATCACTTATTCATAGAATAGGTAACCAACCGTCTCAAGGAAGAGCCCAAGAAGTCGACTCTTCCTTGCGCTGGACTAAAAAAAAAAATAATAAAACAAAATAGAATAAAACGGGGGAAAATATGAAATAGTAAAAAAAAAAGAAAAACATACGTCCTTCTAAGGAATATGAGCCATCCTGACGTACAATATCTCATTGAAATCAGATCTTATCAGCTGTAAAGACGATGCTTAAATCTGGTTTGTTTTTCTTTAATTGTTTGTTCTTCTTTTATTTGCAAAGTATTTTCAATAATAAGATCAAAATCTACTTGATTTAGAATAGGAATAAGAATATTAGCATTTCCTTTATATATCTGCGTGGATACAAACACACGCATACCCAAATATACAGATTTCAACATATACTCCAATACTGTGTCAGTTTCATTAGCCTTATACTGGAACTATTGAGGTCTAAGATCAATATTGAAGAAAAGTACATATAATACGTACTTTAAAAAATTACTTTATTAAAATCAAACATCAGTGAGTCGTGACCTATCCTTTACGTGAGATTAACTATATAATTTTTTTACCTATTTTTTTTCTAGCGCTAGACATTTGTATTACTGCCGTCAGTAACATTCATTAACTGCCCCTCTGGAAATCCAATCCTGCCATTAAAAGCGATGTTATTCAATACGATGATTTTGTGTTCTGAATGCGTTTAGCCTCAGGTCCAACATATCTATCGGGAAAATCTACTACTTTTATCCCGGGGGACTTTGTAGATTAACCTACACAGTAACTTAAATCCAATACTTGCAATATCACGCGATACTCCACTACGTTAAAAATTGGCGGATTTTATCTCTACTGGAGTAAATTTTCAACTAATGAATAATTCTCGCGTTGCACAATACTGTGTGATTATGACTGATAGTACTTATAATAGCACATTAAAAACGGAATCAATTGCGAAGTCAAGCAATGCGAACACTGATCTCAAAGGTTAATATGTACTTGTAATGTCAAATCCAACTACACTTATAGATTCAGGTACGGTTCTAATAAATAAATGAATAAATATATATATAGATATATAATATATATATACTATATATATATATATATATATTATCTAATATTACTATATATATATATATATAATATATATATTATATATATATTATATATATATATATATATATATCTAGTATAATATATTATATTTATGTATAAAATGAGAGAGAGAGAGAGAGAGAGAGAGAGAGAGATTAACTTATGAACGTAAATTATTGCCCTACTTTGAAGATGTACTAATCACTCTTGTTTTTGTTGTTCTCCTCTTCCTTATTGCTCTATTTATTCTTCTGCCTCCGCCACAGTTGGTACCCAAAATAACAACCATGGCATGACTCAATGCTTTGGGAACGGAAGCTCACAGGATTTTCCAGCAAGCAGGCCAATACCGTTCCCTCACCATCTGTTTCGGGATCGAACGAAAGAGAAAGAGAGTGAGTGAGTTAGTCTGGTGATCACTGCAGAGCCCCGGATTTTCCTCAGTCTGTGCTTTAGGGATTCCAGCTGGCAGTCGCCCCAAGGATTAGGAAAATCCGCCCTTCATTTTCTTGTAACTTTCACATCAAAGCTTTACTCTTGGTGAGGTTGAATCTCCTGGGTATGGTGGACCAAACAACAATTTTACAATTCGCAACAGAGTAACGTTGGGCTTTCCCTTCCTCCGATGGCTTATAAAACAATAGCTTGCAAAAAAAGCTAAAACGGACTTCCGGGAAGGGTCGCATACTGAGCAGGGCCGCAACACAGCAGGGGTTGCTAAACGGAAAGGGTTTTGAAGGAAAAGAGACTGTATATGTTGACTAAACTCAAAACGAGAAATTGTATCGATCACAACGCGAATAACAATTGTTTCAATGATAAAGCTACACGACAGCTGTATTCATAGCAAAACAACCACCATTTATTTGATTTAGGTCACGCCACGAGTACAAATAAAAGCATGATCAAAACGGAAAGCCTAATATGCTAAGCATACCTGCAATGCTTATAAATGTAGTGAAAACTTCTTATCTGACCAAAAACCTGCAATGGAATAAAATAATATTTATAAAATATAATATATATAGTTTTTATAAACCTTTGTTAATGCACAGTAAAAGAACAAAATCAAGAATTCGATACGTTCTGTTATTCAGGAGACGTATAGCTTCAGTCCTTTGACTTACGAACCAGACGACAACGCAGACGCTGAAGGATTTCCTACCTCTCGAAGATACATCCACAATATCACTTCTAATTAATCTAGTGAGACCTGTATTGCTACCAGGACACGAATCTTGGTGTGACAATGGGAGTATTCAGGAGAGTTTGTCGATATAAGAATAATGCTTAAAGAAGAATATTATGAGTCACATGGCAGGACAGACTGAAAAATGACACCACAAAAGGGAAATTACGGAAATTCCCACTGGACACAAGATACTGAAGGGAGATGGTGATGGCTTGGAAATGCCCTTTGCACATCCCCTGGGAGAGATTAGGAAACCCCAGACTTGGGTGGAGGAGTAGAAAAAGGGGAAGAAGGCTGGAGATGAGTGGAGATTTGTGGAAGATAAAGCACAGGAGACCTGAATGGCGGAATTTCCAATTGGCCTTTTGAGTTGCCCGCATTAGAACCGTCCATGAAGAACTTATCTTCAGCAATGGTATTAACTTCATGGAATATTATCGTATACATTTATAAAAGCGTCGGTATTATTAAAGCTTCAGATAGAAAAAGGCCTCCTGGTTCACCACATCATGTACAAATTAAATTTACTTCACGAATATCTTAACGCCACAATATTTTTCTCATCCTAAAGTAGATTTTTCCAGTGAAACAGTTAGAAGGTATTCCCAGTGGCATAAGGAGAGTCAGCTGTCTTGTCGCCGGAAAAATTGAATTTCCTCTGAAGAGTGGTGTAGGGGGAACAATAATGGGCATTTTCATACAGCATCTCACCAAGTAAGGGAACTTTCCTTTCCAATACAGGAACACACACACACACAAACATGATGTTGTGTAATTGGAACCTCGAAAGTAATTCTCTTTCTATTTTATTGGAACCTCAACAGCAATTCTCCTATTTTATTGGAACCTAAACAGCAATTCTCCTATTTTATTGGAACCTCAACAGCAATTCCCCTATTTTAATGGCACCTCAACAGCAATTCCCCTATTTTATTGGAACCTCAACAGCAATTCTCCTATTTTATTAGAACCTCAACAACAATTCGCCTATCTTATTCGAAACTCAACAGCAATTCCCCTATTTTATTGAAACCTTTAACAGCAATTCCCCTATTTTATTCTAAACTCAACAGCAATTCTCCTATTTTATTGGAACCTCAACAGCAATTCTCCTATTTTATTGGAACCTCAACAGCAATTCTCCCATTTTATTGGAACCTCAACAGCAATCCTTCTATTATATAGGACCCTCAAAAACAATTCTCCTATTTTATTGGAATCTCAAAACCAATTCTCCTTCTATTTTATTGGAACCTCAAAAGCAATTCTCCTAGTATTTTAATCACTTGCTTACATTTATATCTATTAATTTATCAATTTGTTAACTGATTCTTATCTCTTCTTTCTGTGTTTCGTATTACCTTCTGTTACTTCTTTCACAATGATACCATATTCGTTGGGAGCTTGGATTTCAAGTCATTGGTTCCTGTTGGAATGTTCGGTGGGAACAGTGTTCATGTTCTCAATAATAATAATAATAATAATAATAATAATAATAATAATAATAATAACCTTATTCCGCAACCGTAGGAAACAGCGGAGGGGAAACATGAATTGTTTACACTGACAGTGTATACCCTAGACAAAGGACAAAGGAGGATTCTGATGAAAATTCACACATACACGCATGCAGGCACAATACACCAAGCCACACCTACACACACACGCCACACACATACATACATCATACATACACACATATATATATATATATATATATATATATATATATATATACACACACACACTGTGAAAGGCTTCTGCATGCAGGGATCATCCTCCTCAATTTAACAGTTAATATATATATATGGAATATATATATATATATATATATATATATATATAATATATATATATATATATATATATTATATGTGTATGTGTGTCATACACGTGTCAAAGTGTGTACTATGTGTATGTGCACCAGACTATACTGCTATCAAATAAACCAATTTGCGGGCGTGTATGCATTTAACTAGCTATAATTCTTGTTAGGCAACATGTTACAGAGTGAACCTAATGCAGCAGAGGAACCAATAACCATAATTCTACGCCAGGGCATGTGCAAGTGATTAATATCATCTAATCAAATAAATAATCATACATATAACCCACATCTCATCTTTGAAGATGATAGCTCAGAAATGAAAAAAAAAAATCCATTAAATCTAACGCTAATAAGTTAACTATATCTCAGTTTTACCAGACCATTGACCTGATTAACAGCTCTCCTAGGACTGGCCAGAAGGATTAGATATTTTTACGTGGCTAGGAACCAAATGGTCACCTAGCAACGGGACCTACAGCTTATTGTGGGATCCGAACCACATCATATCGAGAAATGAATTTCTATCTCCAGAAATAAATTCCCGTAATTCCGCGCTTGTCAAGCCAAGGATCGAACTTCGGACCACCGGACTTGTAGCCGAGCGCGAAAACCACTCGTCCAACGAGGAACTTCTAACTGTAATAATCTTTAACAAGCATTTCACCAAGTACTCTCCGTTGGTGTCATGAAAGATAATGCTTAGAATCTTGAAAAACATCAAAATCTTCGAAAGGAAAATAGAATATAAAAATATGAAAATTATACGATAGGTTTTTCATAGACAAATATAATACAGAAATCTCTGTGGTTCTCTCGTTTTAATTTCCGACGAGTATTTGCTAATATGAAGAGTGTTTGACATTCGTAATTAGGTCTTCAGATTTCTAATTGGTTAGGATAAAACAAACTTCAACTTTAATAACTTTCGGAGCATCTTTATGTTAATCACCTCCTGGTGGGCGGCCCAGAAAAGTTGGATATCTCCAGCAGAGGAATAACTATATTTATTAAAATGATTTTTTTTCTGGAATCACGAGATTATTTAACACCATACGTATAAATATGCTTTCGTTTTCTTCATCTGATTAATTAAAATTACTTATTGGTTATGTTCCAAAATAATTTAATTATTCTCATCAAAGGTATTCCGATATTCGTTACAACTTCAGGACTGTTAATAGGAAACTATTATTAAAAATATTAAAAAAAATTACCTTATCTAAAAACATTACTAATCAATTTATCATAAACAACCTTCAAGTTTGTGTCTTACCTTTCCTTTATGGTTTAAAATAAATTAATTCCAGCAGTTCATAGCAAGGAACCAAAGAATATTTACTTCACGAAAGATTTATTTTATTCAGACACAGAAAGATGTTTCTGCCCTGAGAGAGAGAGAGAGAGAGAGAGAGAGAGAGAGAGAGAGAGAGAGAGAGAGAGAGATTTAGTTTTAGTAGCTCGCAAAACAGGAAAATATATTACCTGATTATCTCCCCCCGTCCCCACCCCACTCTCTCTCTCTCTCTCTCTCTCTCTCTCTCTCTCTCTCTCTCTCTCTCATCACTTACTAATGCCTAGAGAGGCATTATCAAATAGGGGAGAGAGAGAGAGAGAGAGAGAGATGCTCTCTTCCCAGTGTTAGCAACTCTCTCTCTCTCTCTCTTCCCAGTGTTAGCAACTCTCTCTCTCTCTCTCTCTCTCTCTCTCTCTCTCTCTCTCTCTCTCTCCATTAAAACATCTGAAACGAAACTAGGGGTGAAACACTCTTATTCATTCACGAATCGCTGCAGAGTTTCCCAAATCCTCGTCACTCTATATTCCCTTAAGTCCTTATAAAATTCCGACGGGTATTTGACAAAAGGCTTTCGAACACTTCTTCCTCTTCGACCGAGGGCCCGCCCGCCGCAGTTCTGAACGGACTCGATAAATACTAGGCCCGCCTCAGGAACCCTCCTTTCTGGCACAAAGAGAATCTTTTGGCCCAAAATGGGATTGGTTCTAAGGTGAACCAACACCAGTAGAAGCAAAGGGAACCCTACGTATGTGGAGATTTAATATCCGATGGAGGTGAATGAATAAGTTGCCTGAAAAGAAATAGTCCGAGAGTTGGTCAAAGTAATTGAATCTCTCTCTCTCTCTCTCTCTCTCTCTCTCTCTCTCTCTCTCTCTCTCTCTCTCTCTCTCTCTCTGGAGATCTGTCGTTTTCAGCACCCAGACATAACTTATTGCGAACTCGATTACTTTATTTATATATTGATACAAATTGTGTGCGATCGCATGGATATCTATGTACACACTCATGCAGCACACACACACACACACAAGCAAACACACACATATAAATAAATAAATATATATATATATATATATATATATATATAATATATATATATATATATATATATTATATATATAATATATATATATATATATAATATTATATTTATATATATATATATATATATATATATATAATATATATATATATATATATATATATATATATATATATATATATATATACGTATAACTGAATCACGAAAGTCTGCAACGTGATAAATGCATAAATAAAGGTATAAACCACGAAGGAAAGTGGAATAATGGAGTTGCTAAAAGATCTTTCGTCTCAACGACCTTTACTTAGCAGACTGAAAGATCTTGCAGCTACTCCAGTGTTTCACTTTCCTCCGTCGCTTACACCTTAATTTATGTATACATACATATATAATTCTCTGCTGTTATTGTGCATGCACCAATATCAATTCCAAATCCCATTAAAATACGTGAACACTGAAAATAGATCTTTTATCAACCTCACTTAAGCTCAGGCCAATTGCAAAACACGAGGGACATACAAAATAAAAAAAAAATCCACAAGCGACAATTTTCTCTGAACTCGTTCTTCTCATGATGTTGAAGGAAAAAGAAATGTTTGTTTGTCTCCCAGGCACAAACATCCGGCGGGCGAATGCTCATTCAACCCAGTAGTGCAAACAATGAACGCAAACCGCTGCCGGCATTTGGGGAAAAAGCTTGAGTTTTCCTCTTCAAACAATATATAAACTATGTACAAAGTTAGAAGGAGCTACAGCCTGTGTTTTACAGGTATGCATGCATGTATGTATGTATGTATGTATGTATGTATGTATGTATGTATGTATGTATGTATGTATGTATACATATATATAAATATATATGTATATATATACATACATACATATATATATATATATATGTATACATACAGATAAAATACTTATATCTGTGTATAATCAGAAATTCAAATACCAATCGAGTGCAATTAAATGATCTCAGAACAGGCAAAATCATTAAAACAAATTGCATACCTAATTCATATTCGAAACCCCTGTCTATGGCAGAAACTCGCAGAAACTTAAATACAAAGAATTAAAAACAGAATCATATTTTGTAGTTATCCAAATTGTCAATTGTGCAAAGTACTAAAAACTTCCAATATTCAATAAATAAATAGACACAAACGCACATCTGCAAACACACAAATATACACAAACACATGCACACAGAGACACATACATACATATGTATATGCATACATACATACTTACATACATACAGCCAATGTAGCACGAACGAACAAGTGCTTGAGAATATCACAAGTAAAAAGGTGAGTGAAAACCGGGACTTTGAACAAGTACTTTGGTAGTTTATTCTACATTTTCAAGTTCACACTGAATACAATAGAAGTTGACGGAGATTTATATACAAAAGCAGAAGGGGGTAGGGTTACAGTTTTTTTTAAAATTTAATCTGGGCAGTATGTTCTCTAATCATAAAAGACAAGGAAAGAGGATCAGGAGACAATCCAGGGTGGAGATTTACATTCCTTGTTGACATGGCTTCAATAAAAATGGACTCCAACAGATTCCTTTTTGTGGTGATCGTTGACCTTGTTGATTATTGAGGAATTATCCCAGTTAATCATATGGCCTCTCTTAAGCCTATGATCCACAATGCCATTTCTTAAGCCTCTTGAAATGGCATATTTGTACTGAGACCATTTCAGTTTTAGTCCTTTTGATGTTTGACCAACATAAATCATGTTACATTCTTTGCAAGAAATACTGTATACAATATTGTTTGTAGGTTAATATCACGAATGAAATTAGGATGAAATGGTAAACATAGAATATTCTTACGTCTTTTGTTAACACCGGTTGGATTGTATTGTCTTGTTTGCTTTATTTTTATAAAGTCCCAAATAATATGGAGAGTAACATAATGAATCTCCTCTTTTATCAATTTGTAGTCCTTAATTTTTGGAAGATGAGTTTAAAATTATTGATAAAATAGGAGATTCATTATGCTATCCTCCATATTTTTTGGAACTTTGTAAAAATAAGGCAAAAAAAAAGAAGACTTATTACAATCCAACAAGTCTAACAGACAACTTAAGAATATTCTGTGTGAACTTGAAAATGTAGAATATATGATGAAAGTACTTGTTCAAAGTCCCGGTTTTCACACACCTTCTTACAAGGATTTTGGGATATATATATATATATATATATATATATATATATATATATATATATATATATATATACATACATATATATGAATTAACCTTAACACATGACCGAGATTCATATGCAATCATTAAGCCACAGATGTCCTATGATATCAAATTCGTTCTGGCTCGGAAGGGTAGTTAATTTTAGTTGATAATACGTTTGACGAACCAACGAGACGACAAACTTATATTTAGAAATATATTATTTCGGAGGTAGAGTGAATTGGATATTAAAGGACAAATGTAGTTTAATTGTGTTATATATATATATATATATATATATATATATATATATATATATATATATATATATATATATATATATATATATATATATATATATATATGTTGCTTTCCAAATAGTCAACTGTGTAACGTACTATAACCTTCCAAGATTCAGTAAATGGTATTCATTAACTGAATCTTGGAGGGCACGTGCGACGCACACATACGCACACATATATACGCAGTTATACATCATATATATATATATGTATATATATACATACATACATACATATATATAGTATATATATATAATATAATATAAATATATATGTGTGTGTATATATGCGTGCGTGTGTACGTGTGTGTGCGTAAATAAATATATGCTAAACAGGTTTATATACAGTAAAGACTCGAGTGGGTATCAATGCGACCACAAGCACACGAATGGTCTATAGCCACAAGAACATGATTCCGAGGACCTGCAGTGTGTTTACTAAGTTTTTGTCCTCTGTCGCACGAGGCCTTATCAATGAAACGCACTTGAATACACTTCAGTCACACAAACGCGAATATACTGCATTAGCTGGATTGCTCCAATTGGGAGCCATAGCAAGAAACCTGAAATCTCCATAGGTATTTGATTCTGGAAGACTTACTGTAGAAACAAACAAACACACACACAAATATATATATATATATATATATATATATATATATATATATACATACATATATATATATATATATATATATATATATATATATATATACATACATATATATATGTATATATATATATATATATATATATATATATATATACACACTATATATATATATATATATATATATATATATATATAGATATCAACACCTATAAATATATATATACATATACTATACATATATATATATATATATATTTATATATATATATATAATCTATATATATATATATATTTATATTTATTTATATACATAGTGTGTGTGTGTGTGTACCTGAGAGAGAGAGAGAGAGAGAGAGAGAGAGAGAGAGAGAGAGAGAGAGAGAGAGACATAAAAACAGACATTAACCTTAACCCCACATAAGGTCAGGAGAGGTCAAGGGGAGGAGTCATGTCCTCCACCTACCTTCGCGCTATAAAGGAAGAAACTCATCTTGAGGGAACTCCATTTCTTCTCCTAAAACAGATGAATGCTGCCTGCATAAAGGACGCCTTTCCTGTTCGTCTATCACCCCACCCTCCTAACCCCCCCACCCTACCCCCACCCCCCATAAAACATATCTTTTTCGACTGTCTATTGCTATGGACAGATCACTTGGTACGTTTACTCGTAATAAAAGAAATTGAAGGAAGGACTATTAAAAAAAAAAAGTATTGCACTTGTTCCATTTTTATTGTTACTATTCTACAACTTATTTACTAGGCGCCTACTATTCAATGCAGTAACTGAATATAATATCTATATAATATATATATATATATATATATATATATATATATATATAATATATATCTAATAAAAGGAGCCCATAAAAACAGCCAAAATATAGAGAGAAGAAGATTAAAGGAAGATTATTCATCGGGGTGTGACCTAAATTGGCTTACCTGTGGAAGGATCTCTTCGTAGAAATAGACCTTTTCTGTAAACCTTTCTCATTCATATACCTGAAGAGAGAGACAGCAGTCTCTGAAATATAGTACTTTTCTCTCTATATTTTGGTGTTTTTTTATGGGCTCCTTTTATCAAGATGGAATTTCTGTTGTAAACAGAACATTTTTTACCAGTCATATATATATATTATTATATATATAATCGTATATGGACTGGTAAAAATATGTACGGGTAAAAAATGTATATATAATATATATTAATATTATATAATAATTATAATAATATATTATAACTATTAATATATACATACACTCTGTTATAACGGCTTTGTCCGTCCGCTCGAACAATTTTTCTCCCCTCATTATTTTCTGTCCGCCCTCAAACCTTCAAAACTACTGAGGATAGAGGGCTGGAAATTGATATATGTTGATAATATACTCTCCATCATAAAACATCCCCTATTGCAGTCTTCTAGCCTCAGTAGCTTTTATTTTATTTAAAGTTAGCCAAGATCGTGACACTGCAGCTCGTAATTTCAATTTGGAAGCAACTTCGGTTTCTTGATCCCGAGTTTCGGCAGTTAGAACATGATCGCAGTGCTTATATGTGTATGTTTGTATGCATGCATATGTATATATAATCTGATTTAGACGCTTAATATTGTAACTAACATCATAGATTAGGCACCCATTAACTCTCGTTTTCGCTCATAGGCATTTGGTAATTAATCTATTTACCTAATGGGGCACAATTAATGTAAATCACCACGACTAACTTTACTGTATAGCATATAAAGAGGTTCTTCTTTACATTTTTAGTTACCAGAATATACTTCGTCTGGGCACTGTATAGTCTCTAAAGAAATGTTATAGATTTAAATCCGGGTGCTTTTCTAATTTCGATTTGGTCAGCCTAGGAAAAGGTGATTTTTTTCATATATTTCGAATTTGTCAGCCTAAGAAAATGTGTTTTATTTTATATTTTGATTTGGTCAGCCTAGAAAAAGGTGCTTTTTGTTTAAAAAAATTCTATTTAACCAGCTTAGGAAAACGTGCTTTTTGTTTTAATTTCTATTTAACCAGCTTAGGAAAAGGTGCTTTTTTATATTGTGATTTGATCAGCCTAGAAATAGGTTTTTTTCTTTTTAATTTCGATTTGGTCAGCTTTGGAAACGGCGCTTTTTTATATAATTCGATTTGGTCAGCCTGTGGAAAGGTGTCTTTTTTGTTATATTCTGATTTTGTCAACCTATGAAAAGGGGCTTTTTTAAATTTCGTTTTGGTCAACATCGAAAAAAAGGTGTTTTTCTTTACATTTCGATTTGGTCAGCCTAGGAAAAGGTGCTTTTCAGTCTTTCTGAAAAGAACTCTTTTGTGCTGACTTCGTCTGTCCGTCCGCGCTTTTTCTGCCATCCACCCTCCAATCATCAAACATACTAAATTGCAGATCTCTAGTCTTTGTAGTTCTATCTTATTTAGGGTTAAATTAGCCATGATCATGCTTCTGGCAAAGCAACAACACACGCTTTAAAGAAAAATCGACAGAGCCGAAAAAAACTTCGGCGCATTTTTTACTTATCTATAACCGTCTCGAAGATGAGTTTATTTCAATAATGTTCATAGGACACCATTCAACGTTCAGAAACGCCTTCAAGGAAGAGCTTTCAAAATTATCTAATTTCTCAGGAAATTTTGCAAAGAGCGCGTTAGGAACAAGTTGGAAAAAAACAGAGTTTAATATTATCACCAGACACAGCCCTGAAGTCCGGGAGTGATAAGCGACTTCATCGTATTTTAATTAAATGCTTCCAAGCACCCATAAAATGAGGCTAAATTTCGACAGGAGGTTTAACATCATGGAAGGGAAGAAGCTAAGAAGCGTTATACAGTCAACCCAAGACAAAGAGCACAAAAAGAATAAACTTCGCGTCTTCTAAAAGAGTATTCAAATGAATATTCCAAAACCATAACCACTGAAGGCAACTGAATATTCTTTTCGTGTAATATATGAAAGAGCTATTCTTTCATCATTAATGATGGAAGATGAAGCGAAACCTAAGCTGTTCTTTAATGCACTCGTCGCTTTTCAAATATTTGGCAGTAGATACGATAGTCCGACAGGTAACACCATCTGCATCAATATGCAACGCGCCTTGAACTCTGTCGTGGTGGCCTGTCAGGTGACGCTGTCTGACATATCGCGCAGGTCCAATGGTAAGGTATTCGAGACAGCAATTTAAATCTAAAAGCGTAACGAAAGGTGACAGTCACGAATTTTGAACTAAGTTTAGTATAAAATTTTACACATAATGAATATATCTAACAGTGACAGTCACGAATTTTGAACTAAGTTTAGTATAAAATTTTACACATAATGAATATATTTAACAGTGACAGTCACGAATTTTGAACTAAGTTTAGTAAAAAAATGTACACATACTGAATATATTTACCAATCGGCAAAAACTTATCGAAAGCTACATTTCAATTTTATTTTTATCAATAAAACCTTATGCCAGAAAACGCAACTGTCATGGAGATAAGTAATATTCTATTTACAATATAATACTCTTCAACACGTCGCTGGTTAGCCCTATACAATTCTATCTATCCATCTGCTATACAAGACCACGCACCACTATATCTTGTCCTGAATAATAAAAGCAAGGTATCTCGGAACATTCTTTTACCATTTCTAAATACCACTATCCCAATAAAAATTTCAAAATACTTTTTCTTATTCAGAGCAGACGAGTGGATTTATTGATTTCGCCAAAACGGGTTAAAACATATAGTATGCAGCAAATAATTAAAACCACACCGAAACGAGACGTAAGATTCATCTGAAATTCAAAAGCCAATCAGTACTTTATGGACGACATCTTGGGAATCCTCCAAAAAGAAGGATGAAACTCATTTATGCTTTCACAGAGTAAACTTCGCACAGTACAAAGTTTGAGGTGTATGATCATACATCGAGTGCAACATCCTGCACAGGATTACAACAGTTCACCTACCAATCAACATTTTAAACAGATAATGGATAGGTAATGAGAATGCTGGTTGTCATTACACCAACAATGGAACGACAAAAACATTTTATTATGAATTAAGAAAATCGTGAGTAATCAGAGTACCAGATTACTATCCTTGTTTACGCAAAGGCCTATGGGATGGGCAAATGCCGTACGTATGGTAGGAGATATAAACAAATAAAAAAAATCGAGTAAAATAATGAAAGACAGTAATTAATAATTACCATTAAAATCCCACGATCATATCAGGTAGCTTCCCCTATCGCTTTTATATTCTATCGACATAAGTGATAAATTCTAGATCAAAAGGTTTTGCTTATAAAACAAAACTCCGGAGGACATTTTTCAAACATACGAAGAAATAACCAACTAGTAACTTTTCAGACACAACGAATGGAAAATTCTGTACCGAATTACAACGAATTACGGAAGTAAGAATAAATAAAATATGATCAATAGATTCTAAAAGTCCAAATTACTATTTGTATAAAAAATTGTCTATCGTATAAAGAAATTTAAGGGAGAAATCTGGAAAATTCGGGGACTGAAAACAGTTAAAACAGTTATATACCTTCAATTCGAGGTTCCTAGAATTTGGAAAACGATAGGTACTCATTGAATTACTGAATCTATGGGCACATAAAGTCTGAATGTTGAATTCCAGGTAATGCACTCTGAATTTCAACAGAGGTAAAATAAGAATTCCGTATATACACAATAATAACTGCGGGATTAGTACTATGAATTGGAAGAAATTAATACCCTGAATTTCATGAAAGTGCTTCACGATTTCAGAATAAAACATTATACGAAGCAATTCGAAAACAAAATGATTACTTCTCAGAGAATGAACATCTGAATAAAAATGCCAAGAATTCTCGGTAAAACGCTATATGAATACAAAACGCCAAGGACTGTCCCATGGATGATAAATTCAACGAATGAATATGCTGACAATAGGAAGAATCCACAACGCCTTCAGAATATAATTCCAGCCCAAAAACAGGATCTGCTGAAAGATTCCAGTCACTTACCTGCATGAAGTTTCTGAAGCTCGTCATCCTTGTTATTGGCCGATGAGTCTGCGTCGGACGCAGAGGAGGAGGAGGACGCTGCCAGTGAGGAGGAGGTGACGCAGAGAAGAACGAGGAGGTAAAATGAGACTAAGGCGAGGCTCAGCCTCCACTGTGGGGGGCACCCCATGATTTGAGCGACTGTCGGCTGTGACACTCCTCTGGTGCGATTAGTATATTCCCGGGATTCGTCCAACCTCACTGCATCTGGAATGCAAAAAAGAAAAAAAAAGTTTGATAAACAAAAAAAATACCCAAAACTATTTTAATCAAGATGATCTACATCATGATACAATAACAAACGCAATAATAAAAGAAAAAATAATGCTACTTTGAAATGCAGGGTAAACAAACTAATATCAATACCTAATTTAATCAAGATTATCTTCATCGTGATACAGTAACAATGGCAGTAATATTACTATGTGCTACAGCAATTACTTTTCTTAGACAAACTATGATCAGAAAAAACCACAACTATCAAACAGCAATAATACAATTAGTATGATAATAATGGAAACAATCTGCAATATCAATAACATTCATTATGGGTTGTAGTCAAAACTAGCAGTTACAGTAATAATAATCTCATCATAAAACACCACAACTACATAGCATTGATGTTACAGTTATCATGATAATACTGGACTCAACAACAACAACCTGAAATATAAATATCAGTAAAAGTTGTCATCGAAACATCAACAGCATGAGCAATAAGAAAGTCACTAAAATAAAGTAGGGTCAAAGCGCCACTGTCTACTAAATTCAGTAGCTATATCACAGCCAGAATCTTAAATGCATAAATTGCATAAATATCGTTTCAGTAAGTTACATTATCAAGAAAAGCAAACAAACTTCTGTCCAGCTCCATATCTAATCAGCCCATGGTCCATCTCTTAAGTCATGATTTATCACGAAAGGCCTCTTTTTGATCGGTCGCTCCATAACAGAGATTATATCTCTTTTATCTTGAATAACGACCCAGAGAGAAGACAAAGGCATATAGAATCCATGAGCTTGTACTCCGCGATAGGATTAGTGCTGAATTTACAAAATGCCACTTGCGTTTTCAGATCCATAAATTGAGAGAGAAAAATTGGGGAAGTTGTCGCCTTGCAGGGTTAGTAAATCAGCTTGAGAGAGAGAGAGAGAGAGAGAGAGAGAGAGTGAGAGAGAGAGAGAGAGAGAGAGAGAGAGAGAGAGATTGTCTTCCTTATGTGCCCCAACAGAAAACAATAAGCCCTGTGTGAAATAACAGAATGGAAATTTCAAAGAGGTCTGGGATGAGCTAACAAAGCATATAACAATCATATATGCCGCATGGTTATGTTTCCCTAATAACAATCCGCTCTATGATAACTGTCCTAATATCATTTGACCTAATACCAGCAAAACTGCTTCAAACCCTGTTCAGTGTGCTATATCGCCACTACCGCTTTGCAACTATACACATACAGGATGTTTATAGCTAGCCTTCGTGCAGATACCCACGCACTGGCCACACTGTGTAAGGCAATTAAATATGACACAGATCATGATCAAGCGTTCCAAATAACGAAAAGGAGGATTTACTCCCATTGGCTATTGCAAAATATATTCCAAAGAATTGCCACCGATGGTGGAAACAAAAAACTCATTGCGCCTCTTGCGACTCAGATCCTTATTGCAACAGCGTTGAATTCTCTCTTTTTCTTTGATAATCACAACCTTCTTACGCTAAATCCAACAACACCAAAATAATAAAAACGACAATGAAGACACTAAATATGTCTAGCAAATACAAATATGGAGCCAGCTCAATTACAAAAACAAAAAGAAAAACATATTTACCCGTGGAAAAAAAAAATGTAAGTTGTACAGTATATTAATAATAAAAAGTATAATATAGTTCGCTCGTAAATAGCTAATATCTATAGAAATAACCCCAGAGAGAGAGAGAGAGAGAGAGAGAGAGAGAGAGAGAGAGAGAGAGAGAGAGAGAGAGAGAGAGAGAGAGAGCAATGTCGAATAAAAAGATTTATGTATATACGCTACTCCATATTATAGGGACTACAGGGATAAAAACTATGGAAATTAAAGAATGTTCTGAGGATATTCCATTTTCTACTACGAAAGGCATAAGGCCACCATAAAAATACTAAATCAAGAATGGGAAAACGGGAGAACTAATACATGCAGAGGATCCTTTGAGTCCTAGTACTTTATGTGTCATTTTTCATTTAGAAGGTTTCCTACTATCATTTATATGGGCTGGATCCTTCGCGCAAAAGATTCTTTGTTCCAAGAATACCATGTTTCATGTTTTACTGTAAAAGTTCCTGTCTGTCATATGTAAAGAAGGGATTTTATTTACACTGGTATCCACTCAGTTCTCCAGAAGCCAAAAGAGGTAAGTTGCATGTTAACAAATAGAGGTTAACTATAAATATCATTATATTTATTACCTTAATAACTCATTTTGGCTTAGAATACGTCAGCAAATACCAGGCATACTGAGTTCAAAAAAATATATCAGTTTGACCTCTAATTGAGCACAGATAAGTATGACTACCACATCTGAATATGGTTAAAAGAGACAGAACGTGCATGAAGAAAACTTCCAAAAGGCAAGTGAATTAAGTAGATAAAACCAGCAGGAAACCAACACAACATAACCGCTGAGACCTACAAAGTAGAGTACAGTCAAATTAAAAAGATAAAAATTCAAAACACAGGGAAAAAGAGAACTGTAATAAACATCGTAAAAAAGAACATGGAAAATAACATGCTAAAGCGAAGAGCGGAGAGTGAGATCAAGAAAGAGGACACCCCGACCGACGCCACCCCCCCCCCCCCACACAAAAAAAAAAAATACCGGTAAATTAAGATAAGGGCCAGGTAGCAGATCACTCTTGGCATACCTTCGGTCGACCAGGACTAACCTTCCGTGACCACATGTAACGACGTTCATTACAGAGTAACGAAAGGCAGGAAAGGAAGATAAATATCATAAACAGAAACAAAGGGTCGAAGAGGTAGCTTATGGACTAAAAGATAAAAATCAAACTTGGCCTCCATCATAGACATTTTTTTAAATGAAATGTTGCAGTGAATCATATTGATAATAATAATACGCAATGAGCCACTATCTCAGGTAGGCCAGTCTATCCAAGGCCATCTATCTATCTCACTAATGCAGTCAAGAGGGAAAAATGTACCGTGGTCCGAGATTTAGGGCGGTACGAAACGTCTTTAGGATAGAGACTTGCCATCTCAACCCTCCCTTATTTTACTGTCATTATTGACGGCATGGGTACTATAATAATAACAATAACAATGATCATTTATACTACTTAAAAATTCCATACAAGATGCCCAATTTGTTAAGTGTTCTATGTTAATATCTATTAAAATATAATACTTGTAAACTTACATGACATAAAAGAAAAATATTTTTCACTACATACAATAATCAATAACTGTTAATATTCAAATATAATATTCTATCCGAAAGCGGAGATACATAGACTCTGCAGTTCTAAACTAGAGTCAAATAAATGCATGAAAACTAAAAGTAAAATTTTGGATCACTATTCAGTAATGGAATATAATTATTCCCGCTAGTTATGAAATTTAATTTTGAAATGCGCTCAGTTTGGTACACCATGTATATGAGTATCGTATATTCTGAATTATATGATAGATCGTCATTTTATGCTATATGTTATTATGTTTGTGTCACATGATGATGATGATGATATTATTATTATTATTATTATTATTATTATTATTATTATTATTATTATTATTATATTATTATTATTATTATTATTATTATCATAAAAAGCTTTCGAATCTATCCTGGGTTCCTCTTCAGTCAAACTGAAGAGGAACCCAGGACAGGGTTCGAAAGCTTTTTATAAATTTTTATAAAGTCTCACATTCTAACATTGATATATCATTGTGGACCCTATACAAAAAGTCACTTTTGTTCTTGGCTTTGAGAGTTCTACAAATTATTATTATTATTATTATTATTATTATTATTTTATTATTATTATTATTATTATTATTATTATTATTATTAATCTCGCAGCAAACCCATTGATGTGTCCAGCGTTCTTGAATACTGAATGTCCACAGTCATATTATCTATGTATTAGCTGTAAATTTTAAGTACTAAGATATATCGCGCATTTTACAAAATGCCTCCTCAGCGTGGTAAAATGTGTGAAACCATCTTTGTATTTTGTTTTACAGCTAATACATTGATAATGCGTGACTATGTATTTTAATACCCATTACATATTATTATTATTATTATTATTATTATTATTATTATTATTATTATTATTATTATTATTATTATTATTATTATTATACTGTAGAATTGTTTCTACATTTGTGCGAAATAACCACCAGATTATACTAAGTAGACTAGCCCTGTCATTTGCGAGAGTACAGGCACACTATATAAGATCATTATCAATTGAGACGATAAAACCTATTCATATGGAACAAACATACAGGGCCACTGACTTGAAATACAAGCTTCCAAAGAATAAGCTCTTTACTTGAAAGAAATTAGAAAAGATAATAAGAAATACGGAAAGAAGGCATCAGTTATTAGGAAAAAAAAAATCACTAAATTAATTAATAAATAAGTACAAAGTGGATTTTCTTAGGGCTGTAATGTACTATATCTTAGCTTGAGTTCAAACTGCATACTATACATTCACTCCGAATAAGCAATGAAAGCCATGGCATTATATAAAGAATTCATTTGCCATATAATGCAGAGTGAAATATTCCATTACATACTTTTACAGCGAAAGTAAAAATTGAAAGTGGAGTCTCTCTACTGTAGAATTCAATTCATTTTTAAACTCAAATGAAACAAATCGTTGTTCAAAGAACAAAACTAAATATGGGATATTTCAATGAGATGGCCGGTATTTGTCATGAATGATGAAAACTGGAATTCGAGAATAGCATATGATATGTATTTAACTCTAGCTCTCTGTGTGTGTATATATATATATATATATATATATATATATATATATATATATATATATATATATATATATATATATGCATATATAAATCTAACAATTGTCAATATATTTCATCATGAAACATTTGCGTAATTGCGACTCGTTCACTTAATATTAAAAGAATTAATCATATGGGTGGCTGAAACTCACATATGAGAAAGCAAACGCTAAATTAAAAAAATTACATTTAAAAGTAAATGGAACGCCAGGCACATTTATCAAAAATGACCTTGAATATAAGGTAGCCAATAAGCAACATACGTTATTATTTTCCTGCACATATAACAATACAATAAAAAAAATATTTATAGAAGGCAAAAGCCTTCAAGCCAGTTACCATTTAAATAATTCATTTTACATACTATTACATACATGAAGTCCAACTAAACCATATTATTATTATTATTATTATTATTATTATTATTATTATTATTATTATTATTATTATCTGCTGGAAGAGGACCTTCATTAATACAGGTTTTATTGAAAATAATGGCTATTTTAGCCGCGTATATTTTGTATTTTATTATTATTATCATTATTTATCAAAACATGATCCCTATTCATATGAACAAATCCGCATAGGCCACCCACTCGAAATCCAAGCTCCCTACGAATGCGGTGTTAATTCAAAGAAGTAACAGACGGTAACAGGAAGTATAGGACCAAGCTAAACATGATTAAAATCCTTTCGAACTCGGGAAACTAAAACTCCTAATAGAAAACGGGATACATCTTGTTGATCAGTGGATTGTTAAATATGGCCGAACTAAAACTAATACAAACATATCCTCTGACATGGATACCAATCACGATAATATAAAAGCCGATAACTGGGCTACTAAAGGAATAACTGGTTATATATACCTATAAATGGACAAAGTAAGACCAAACAAGCAACACGCTTCACAAAATTCAATAGTGAAATAATAAACTACTAAGGGAAAAACATCGCCATATCCGAAGAACTTATTTTTTTATAGACTGAGAGACGTGAACGCTAATATAACTCTAGTGAAGACGAGGAAGCTTTTCCATAGTAGCATAGTAAAATCTTAACAGTGAAGGAAAATAAAATTTGTACAACTATATATATAATAAATATATATATATATATATATATATATATATATATATATATATATATATACATATATATATATATATATATATATATATATATATATATATATATTTGTGTGTAATAATATACGTGACTACTGATAAAATTTTCAAAATTGATGCATTTATTGGAGTCAAAATACTACAAGTTTCGAAATCTCTACTAGCAGCTAACAGCGTCACAAGATGGCCGATCGCAAGAATATATTCTGTAATAAAGAACGCAAGGCCAATATTTCACATTAACGTGCTTTTTTTTTTTATCAAGTTACGATATGATTACAGTGAAAATTCTATTTTCAATTTCTCTATATTACTATCATAAAGGTTAGATACTTCCAGAATTCCTGCAGAAGGGCCACAGGTAATATCCCAGCCAATCCCCCTTGATCACCTGCACCACCAATTATCTTGGCCCACCAACATCGCTCTGGCCTTGCGAGGCAAAAAAGCGCCATAAAATCTTACGCCATCGCAACCAAAGGCTGAGAAAGGCCCTTCGCTGCAGCCCTCGTTGGCAAGAGATACTCTCCAAGACATCCTTTTTGACAGCTAGTGACATCCCAAGGTATCAAAAAGCTGCTATCAGTTGTCACATTCACGTCAGGCATCTGATTGCGCTGTTCATAAGCATCACCGTCCCGATTCGATCGCAGGGATACCAAACAGTGATTCTTGTGTCACTGTCCTTAAACAAGGAGCTACTGTCTTGAGGATAATTCC
This sequence comes from Macrobrachium nipponense, assembly GCF_015104395.2. Classification (NCBI taxonomy): domain Eukaryota; kingdom Metazoa; phylum Arthropoda; class Malacostraca; order Decapoda; family Palaemonidae; genus Macrobrachium; species Macrobrachium nipponense. Next base: position 23,683,729 of record NC_087202.1, on the reverse strand, counting down.
CTCCAATTGCGAGGCATGGAGTAACGCAAGAAGCTTTGGGGGCGTAAATCACAGGTAAGAGGAATCGGATAAGACGATAATGCCACTGATTCCGAGGATAAAACTTCTCTGGCGTTCGAACGCGGCAACATAACGCATCT
>NC_087202.1:23673589-23678589 GCF_015104395.2 Macrobrachium nipponense | reverse complement strand
ATATATATATATATATATATATATATATATATATATAGTATATATTGTTTATGAATGTATGTATGTGTGTGTATGCATGTGTGAATTTCAAACTTTCTGAAACTGCCGAATTTATACGCATACTTAAAGAATTATAATAAATACACAAAGACAGGCAGATATGCACTGTACAAACGGTGGATGGGCCCAAGCAAACTCAACGGCGTCAGTGACTTTAATTGTCCCGATGCCAAAGAGTATTTCATCAATCAGTTAAGCAAAATAAAAAGATCACAAGCCGAGGAAATGATGTGGCGATTTATTTTCTTGATCTTATTTTAAAATACTGCAATAGACAACAGAACCTAATCGATAAGATAAATTCAGAAAGGTTCGACTGCGATGGCATCGCGTAAAATCCCATGTCGATAAATGAGTTAAAAGTATACGAGAAAGTATTTTGTCAAGTGCATCATATTTCAGACGCAACCAAACATTCTGACCATCGAATTTGTCACGGAACTTCACAACTGCACCCGACGAGCAGGGCTCTTTGTATCTGCTAAAGCTTTTCCTTGGTCCATTTAAGTAAAGCAAGTACAGCCTGACTATCCCTGCATTTCCAGATCTTTGGAACTTAGCGCTGTAACATCTCCATTTTTTGAGTTTCAGTTTTTCGATCTACAACAGAGTCACTGATTAAATAAAATTAAGGTTAATGGATTTTGGACCTTCTGTTTATAACCATTAAGGTTAATGGATTTTGGACCTTCTGTTTATAACCAAGTCAATCATTAATGTAAAACCTCATAAATTACATTACCGTTTCGACTGTACTGTTAACGACTGGATGTTTGATAACATAACTCCCACTATATAAAGAAACAACGCTTTTCTCTATCTTTGGTAATTGAATATGAGTCGTATTGTTTCATGTTGCTGATAATATACCCAAATGTTTTAGCTCTACTGTATAGTGTGGCGGAATGCCCCCACTCGCTCTGTAACATGATCAGTTATTGCTCCAGTGAGGGGCCTGCGGTGGTAGGTTGACACCTACTCTCTTTGGATGCTAGAATTCAAGTCAATGGCCACTGTGTGCTTGTTCCATGTGAATAGCTTTTATCTACTGAAGTAATGATAATAATAAAAAATTCTAAGAGCTAATAAAAAATAGTCATGGTGGCACGAGTCTTGCAATGGTGAGACAAATCCAGAGTCTGAAATCCATACACAACTGAGGAAGTTTTTCATGATAAGCTGCAGACACGAACGACAGCAATATGTGGATATCGAGATTCTTGAACGTTCATCACGTGGTTACAAAATCATTAAAGCAATAATACAAACTTAAGGGTGCAATTGCGGTATAGAAAAAGGTCTTAAACCCTTCTACATCGCAATATGAAGGGGATAATGACACATGTAAAACAGCGCAATTGCATGTACGGATAAGAAGAAAGCGCCATTGTGACAACAATAACGCCAGCAACGGAAACCAGAAAACAATTCCTAAAAGAGAGCAAATTAGTCAAATTCATCAGTGAAGCGCTCCCATTTAAAACGGTTACTTTGACGGATCGCGTCCAGCCGAAACCCGGCTGGCCAAAGCGCGCTGATATTTACTACTCTCGCAAGCAGAAAATATAGCATTCTGTAAATTCCTAACATTTCGTTTAGTGTAAAACGGATGAGAACAGGCCCTGTAAATACAACGCCTTTGTTTTCCCCTTCCAATTGTTGCTGACGCCTTTTGTCTATTGTGTTCGGATATGATGGCGTTCCCTGTCGTAACGTAGACAACGAGCAGAAAAAAAAGAAAAAAAGTTAATTCTCCAAAGCACAGATACCCCGAAACTCGTTAAAATGGTCCACATGGAGGCATTAAAGTAGATCATTCGTTAACTTTCTGGCGAAGAACGCCCGCTGGTAACGACCCTAGACAACAAAACATGGCCAGTCTTTGCATTTGATCCATTAATTACACAATCCCCTAAAATCAATGGAGCAATATAATTAACTCCCTGTTCAGTTTTACCATTAACTGATCTAGACTAGCTACGCAAGCTCTGTTTCCTTTGATATTCAATTAATTAGCAAGGAATCATATAAAAATTAGATAAATAAAAAATAACAAACAACAGGTCTGTACGGGGGACAGAAACATTGTCAGCTGCACCTAAGCGATCTATTGTACTTCAGAGAAAGGCTGATTAATGAGCCCACGATAAAAACAAATACTGCCTCGCCTGCCTAAAGTATATCCTATCTCTCATTCATAAGAGGATACGTTTTGCTTGGTATAACTTTGGGTCATGAAGAAATCTTTGTAAATTGCGATTACTTTCATAAAAAATGACACGACTGCAAAACAAAGAAGAGACCCCAGTTTCCTTTAAATTTCAGAGTTTGTGGGTTTTTCTTTATTTGTTTTGCTTTGTTACTTCTCTTATATCATTCACTCTTTACCAGTGTATTTCATCTCCCGATCTAAGCTACTATTCGTGTTGGGGCTTTGTTTTGCAGTATTCTGCTATTTTAACAAGAGTTGCAGCTTGGTTTGTAATAATAATAATTAATAATAATAATAATAATAATAATAATAATAATAATAATAAATGTTCACAGAAAAAACTTATAATTAGAAATTCGAACTGCATATCTAGCTTCGTGTATTTTATGTCAACTACTGAAAACAAGGCACACAAAACCATTCGAGAAGCGCACCCAAAATTAATAGAAAATATTAAAGAATTTATGAAATTTTGTGAAATTGGGATTTGGTAAAAAAATCTGTTCTTACCTTAGTCATCGATGAGGGGGTCTGATTTGATTGCTCTGTTCTCGAACGTTATACAAAAATTATGACGAATAAGAATAATGTCAAAACTAGTGTTTTTATTACGTCTCATTTGTAATTAAGGGGTAAAGAACTAAAAGTTTACAAAAGAGCTACATATTGGAAATACGTTTGATTTAAATAATGACAGACAGAAAAAATATCCAGAAGGAAAGAGGGAAGTCCGAGTAAGAAGGAGGGGGGAGGAGGGGGGTAGGGGGTTGACTGCATTAGCATTAGTTTTCTATGGGACGACTGACACCGCCTCAATTTGTAAGCAAGATTACAGGAGGAAAATTCAATTAGACGGTGGTACTGCGAAAGCGTTGAATAGTCACGCCATTAATAAAATGTTCCATTACACATGATTGCTATGAAGAGCCTTTTCTAGGCCAAGTCAATTTTGTAAATGACACGCCTTTGCCGGCACCGCAAGGCAACGTGCTACAAAGAAGAGCAAAAGAAAAGAATGGGGGAAAAAAACCCACAGAATCAAAATGAAAAGTCGTCATTTTCCGGAAGGGGGAAATTTCAAAAAGATATTATGCAGCACAAGGGGGGTCATTTGACAGCAGCATAAAGGGTCGCGTTTCTTCCGTATAATTCGCCTCTTAACGCATCTCTGGAATTTTCAGAACTTTCATGACTTTTCTTTTCAATTATTACAATTTTCACTTTTTTTTCTTTGGATAGTTTGGATACTCCTCTGAATAGATCATTAACGAAAATTGGCTCAATGACTTCCTATCTATGCCCTATTTTTTCATAAAAAAAAGAGTTTTTTTCCCTTGTTTTTTAATTCTAGTTCTTAATTCAACCTTTTCGAGGGAAACCCATATCACAAAGAAGCGAGTTGTAACGTAGCTTTCTCTCTCTCTCTCTCTCTCTCTCTCTCTCTCTCTCTCATGTAATTAACAACATTTTACGTTCCCTCGACACCATACTTTAGACCAGCAACTGCTTTGAGATTCATTCCATGTGCCTCATCAAAATAAGAAATGAGAATTTATTAGACCTAATTACACACTCGTCCTAAAGATTCCTCGAGACTAGATTTATTCGCCCAACAAAACTTGAGAGAGAGAGAGAGAGAGAGAGAGAGAGAGAGAGAGAGAGAGAGAGGAGCTCTCGAGATGGATAATCCTACCTCTCCCCCCTCCCTTCCACCAACCCCAAGGGATAATAATGCCCTTCTCCCTACCCACCCTTTCCTAAAACTTCTAACATGGTATATTTCTTCAACCGGATTTTTTTTCGTCTGTTAATGAGAAAATCTAAGGCTATGAAATGAAGGAGGGGCAGGTGAAGCAACATGCACAAGAAGTGTGCTGGAATAAACAAAACGAAATTATTATCAACTAAAAATTCCCCTTTGGTTAACGTATATGAAAATATATTAATTCCGAGGTAGAGCTAATTAGATATTGGAGGACATTTGTAGCTTAATGCGTATATATATATATATATATATATATATATATATATATATATATATATATATATATATATATATATATATAGTACAGCTATGGGCAAATTGTCTATTAGTATTTTTGGTTGTTTTTGTCCAGACAGATTGAAAGTAAAGTCTACTTATGGCACATATTTCCTTTAAAAATGATCTAAGTAAAGTCTAACTTATGGCACATGTTCCCTTTACGAATTATCTAAGTAAAGTCTACTTATGGCACACATTTCCTTTTATAAATTATATGAAACAAATAATGATGGTTTCGAAGAACAATAAGGATGTAAGCTACAGATTAATGGTAGCATTCATGTGTTAAGCGCGTTTAATTAAGGACATGCAAGATGACAACCACTTTGTGTAACATTATATATATATATATATATATATATATATATATATATATATATATATATATATATATATATATATATATATATAAATGAGGGGATTTCGGCGTATAAGTAGCTCTGCACCTCAGTAACCCATAGAAGAGGTTATCTGCTGGGCTTGTGTTGACAAAACGTAGCTCTGAAACGGTAATATTCATTTGTCAATTGATCTATACAATTGTTGCCAAAATATTATAACTACAGATTTCTCATAAGATAAAGGGTTCATGCAAAATAAGCTTAATCTAAAAACAATAGTTCCTGTTGGACTGGTTTTTATTGGAGGTCCACGCCAAACCACCTCTTACACTTTATTACAGCT
>NC_087202.1:23658589-23668589 GCF_015104395.2 Macrobrachium nipponense | reverse complement strand
GATTGACAGAACAACTTTCCCGATAATATGCTATTCAGTATGTCTGTTTCACCTATGCCACTTTCGTCACTTTTACTCCAAAACATTTTTTATTTTTTAATACTCCACTTAAACACTGCTATTACCTAGGTCGAGACATTCATTTTCATCGTAATAATATAATGAATGAAAATAATTTTGACAATAATCGGTCAAGTAATTTTCATCACAATGGCACACAGGCCGTCGTTTCCTTATATTTTTTTTCTTTTTTCTTTAAAAGATGTGAAAACTGAATACAACACTTGGTTCTCGTAGTTCCCTTCTTTGCATTTCATTCATTCTGATGAAAGAGAGTTTTCGTCTTATTCAGACTGCATGTTCTTCTCTGCCTTTTTTTATGCGATTCAGTCAACCCCAAACGTCCCAGATAAGTCTCTATTCTTTGCATCATAAAACAGCAAAATAATCGTATCTTAATACGTTGATAATTCTTTTCACAGAATGAAAAGGTCCAATTGCACCTTATGTATTTTTATGCAAACTATTCAAATATTACCAGGAGAAATTCTTTTTTTTTTTTAACGAGGAGAGATAGATACTTCAAGTTCGGAAGCTAATTGAAACAGCAGTTTCCACAGAATGCAAATGCCATTTATACTTCCCTTCGAGGACAATGCGCACTAAAATCTCGCATTTTCAACTTAAACCATTTCAGTAAAAAAAGAAAAAAAAATATCTCGGAGTGCTGCAAAGGCCAGGAAAAAAAAGCATGCACGAAAAGGCCAGGAAACAACCAAACGCCATAACTCGGGCTCTCGTCGTCGACTCAGTCGACCGACTCTCCCCATCACCATCTCCATCACCAGCGCCATCACATCCAGCGAGGGTCTATGAAGGACCCTCCGTACGACTGTGTCCTGCGGCCCTTGAAATTCCCTCCACCCATATTCAATTAAAGCTACATATTGCATAAAGGTTGTTGCAGCAGCACTGCCGCTACCCCTCCTCCTCCTCCTCCTCCTCCTCTTCCTCCTCCTCCTCCTCCTCCTCCCCCTCCCCTCTTCCTCCTCCTCCTCCTCATCTGCTGATTGCAACCCTCGACTATTGCTCATAACCACCAAACATCCCACTTAAAACGAATTGGGAAGGCACGAGTGCCTTCGCCCCTTCCAACGACTGTGGTAGACGCTGTTACGATATTAGTTTGCCTATAAATGTTGACTTTGGTAATTGGCAGTTGGACTTGTAATTACCGAGGAAGCCCCGCCATCGCCCGAGGCAATTACCTGCTCCATCTCGGCAAGGAAATGAGTTCCAAGGGACGTCGACAAATTATCTCAAAATTATCTTGATTTTTCCCTCTTTTTCCCCCATTCCAAACCCCCACCTACCTCCAGGGAACACCCTAAGCTCCCAACCCCCTTCCTTTTACAGCTTCCCCTGAACCATCCCCGACTCATCGGATGTCATCAAACGTTTTTTCTTCCTTTTCTTTTCCAAATCTCACTTCTCTCTCTCTCTCTCTCTCTCTCTCTCTCTCTCTCTCTCTCTCTCTCTCTCACTTTTTTTCGAGCTACCTGTCAAGCGGTTAACTAGTTTACCTATCTGTCAACGCACCACAAACGAAAGACTCGTTCCCCTCTTTTATTATCTCCAAAAATTGGGTTCTGAATAACAGCTTTCCCGTGAACCATGAAAAAAAAAATATGATTCATTATCAACTCCATCTTAATTCCACATATAATGAAAGAATAGCAAGAGCCACCACAGAACCCAAGAAAATTTCATTGAAACGTTGGAAAAGAAAAAATCGGAATCATCTTAACTTAGTTGGCCGATACAATTACGTCACTCGCCTGAGGACGAGAAAGCAATATGCCTCGCAGCACCTGATGCATCCTGACGCCCTTGTTACACTGAACACTCGAAGACCAACATAAATGGATTAAGGCTGTTGCACGGTAGGCCTTGGATCTTGGCCTGAATTTCAAAATGTTAGAGATTTTACAGTTTCTATTGTTTGGGGCTTTCTACACAACTCAATAAAAAAGCCATTACCAGATTGAAAGAATGTTCTGAGCTTCAAAAACCACTAAATCATACTGGGACGATATTCCTTCAACATTAGAAATTGAGAATTTCTCTTGCTCGAAGACGTCGGAAGGAATTCAGCAATATATTCATGACATGTCGAATGAACACGGTAACTGGGAGGTGGAATGAATGCAGCAAAATATTCATGAAATGATGAAAGAACACAAAGGGAGCGACTTACAACTCTTTCATTGAAGGCCAAACTCTTAAGCGCATGCGTGTGCGTGTGCATGTGTGTGTGAGAGAGAGAGAGAGAGAGAGAGCTACCCAATTTATATCACAGACTCAGATGAATGCTTTAGAGACTGAAATCACAAGTTACTTTGTGTATTCTCATATTTATCATAAACATCCTTGCTTGTACAAATACATGCACACGTATTTTTTACTTTACATCTTTAATCTAAATGGCGTTCTAGTGGATTAAAGTGTATGAATTAACTATCGTTGATGTAAATCCTGGAAAATTGATTGAAACCTTGGTGACACTGCTTTGCACAGACAATAAGGAATGTATAAAACAAAGGATATATAAAAAAATGAGTACTCAGTTTGAGGACACACATCCACCAGAGTCAATCAAATATTTAGCTGCTTAAGCAACATTCAAATCAAGGAGAATACCTTGCCATTAGTGTGTCTGACTTGTGTAAAAACGATATCCCAAGAACGGGAGAACAGAACTTGACGAACCTGTCAAGATATTAATTTTACAATCCTCTCGAGATTATGACCTTTTCTCTGAAATCGACCCAGATTTGAGATGGATTCCATGACTACGACTTGTTCATTTTGCCTCCATTTCTCCTAAAAGTTAATCAACTGTAACATGCCACATATTGAATATTCCTGCCAAGATTCATCTGGTTCTAATCTCCCGTTCTCGAGATATCCTGCTAATATACAAAGACATAACACGGGTAAAAACTTAATTGCCACGAACACGGCTGGCACAGGTAACATTCAAAGATTCGTAACAATGGATAACAAAGCAGCGAGAAGGGACAATGGTGAAGTGACTGACAGGCAGTAAGACTGCCTGATGCAGAGAAGAGAGAGAGAGAGAGAGAGAGAGAGAGAGAGAGATTCTCGGCGTGCATGTTAAGATTAATAATTTACTGTGAGTTTTGCATGACAGCGTAACTTCCTGGGGACAGATGAAAGAAGTTCCCCGCCATCGCTGTAAAAACCCAACAGGGGAGAAAGTTACCCCAAAAATTCGCCAATAAAATCTCATGCATAAGTTTGCTTCCCTCTCCGGATTCTTTCAAGCAAAGTCTTGCACCTTTGTTGCGTTTCAATTACCACGTCTTCAAGATTATCGCGGAAAATTAATATATCGCATGAGACGGACCGCATCAAAATGCACTTTCGTGTAGCACATCAAAGAGAGAGAGCGTGCGGTTTTTAAAAGTTAAATTGCCGCCGACGCAACTTCAAAACAATAACTTTTTAAAACTTTCGGGGCGAAAATTTCATATTCGGTAATTTCAGACACACACATACACACAAAATCAAAGGTACGCTTATTAATTTCGAAAGCAACGAGGGGACCCCTTGCCACTGCTTTTTAAAAAGTTATGCGTCAAGGAAAAGAAGAAAAAAGAAAGGAAAATGAAACGGAGAGGGGAGCGACCAGCAGAAGGTAAAATGCAAATTATATTTCGGGAAGAAATGGTCAGTGTCCACCTGGACAGGCGGGGGCTATACCATATATCCTCGCTATGGGAGCGTATCTGAATAAGGTGAGAAATCGCCACCTCATGATGGAAGCCCTTAAGTGTCACAAGTTCCCGGACGAGGTGTTGGTCCCCGAGTGCCTGAAGTTGGCAAGTGGATGAGAGTGTCAACTCTTCAACAAGTAATCTCGTCGGGTGATGACGTTATCGAACCAACCCTTCAAACTTCATTAGCTAGGATTAAGCAAGTGAAATTGACTCCCGAGGTAACCTAACTAAGGCCATGATTACGTTACTTCAGCCGTCGGCGCATTCCCCAACGCCATTCTAAGGGCTCCGGCGAGGGGGACTCTCTCGCAAGCGTCCCTACATGACTACGGGGTCAAAGGTGCGCGCGAGAAGGACGCCGGCATATCGTGTGGAAGGATTCTTCATCTAAATCTAATCCACATTCTTCGGATCTAACTCTGGATCCCAAAGCTTTGATGATTTTTATATCTTATATTAAACCATTTCTTCTCAAGAGAAATCAAATACGTTTTTCATAATGCTATCGCCAGAGACTTTTCGAAGTCTTATCCATATTAACCTCATTTCGCTAATTGACCCTTAATCTATTTCCAGCTCCAAAGGGCTACATTTTGACCAACAAATGTAAGATTTTCAACCTACTTAGTTCGTTATGAATTCCAAGGCTATGAACATGTGCTATTTCAGAGACTACAGCACTTACAATATATTGTTGTAGCCTTTAATGATGACAGACACCTTCCTTCATGTGTATAAACACACCCACAAACATACAGACGCACGCACGCGCGCACTCACACACACACACACACACATACACACACACACACACACACACACACACATATATATATATATATATAGATATAAATATATATTATATATATATATATATTATATATATATATATATATATTATATATATATATATATATATCTATATATATATATCATCAGGGTTGGCATGGGTAGATATCCGGGGGGACCTACCCGCTTGTCCGACCGTGCCGGGTTTTTTAATCTGAAAAACCGGGGAGGGTTTTTATTTTTTTTTATTTTAGCTGTTTTCTGCTTCTAAAAGCCATTATCATTGTTCTATTGTATAAATTTTAGTTTGATACATAATTTAAAGTAGAAAAAATATATTTACAAACCTCTTTTTTTAAATTATGGATGATATAATAGAAGTGTTTTCTAATCTCAAAAAACCCCGGGCGGGTTATTTTATCTTTATTAGCTGTTTTCAGCTTCTACAATAAATTATTATGGTTCTATCGTGTAAATTTTAGTATGATACAAAATGAAGAGTAGAATACCTAGAAACACCCCCCCACCTTTATTTTATTTTATTTTGGAAGACATAATATAATTCATTACTAATTACAGTACAACAAGTCTCTTACTACGAGAACAGTTTCTGAGACCTTATTGTAAGTCAGATCTATTCTTAAGTCAGATTTATGGTCAGATCAAGAACACAAGGTACTTGAACTTTAGTCTAGGCCTTCTAAGTAAACTGAAGTCTCAATTTTTTACTGCGACAGGGCATTACTGTACTGTACTGTACAGTGACAATATACACTATGCACATACATTATAAAATATCAGGAATAAAAAAAAAATCCAGTATTTGTTAAGATTTTTTTATTGAAAGTAATGTAATTACGAAAAACTAGCTACAAACTTTCAATAGTAGGCCTAAGCTGAAGAAATCTTAATGACCATATTTACCTGGTCCTGGTCTGACTTAACCTTTAAAATACGGGACTACAATCTATATATATATATATATATATAGATATATATATATATTATATATATCTATATATATATATATATATATATATATACATATATATTATATATATATACATATATATATATATATATATATATATATATATTTTATACATGGACACTCAAATTTGCAGATATACGGAAAATTATAAAGGAATGGAAAAAATGTCGTGAAAACACTAATAAGGAAAAAAAAAAGAATATGGGAATTTGCTAATAGCACAAACACAAGAAAGTAAATAATCAAAGATTAGTTCTTGGCTTTTTGATAAACTGGAATTTCTGTTCGTTATTACTATTATTTTCATCAACTATTTTAATTGTCATTAAGGTTAACATATAGAATTTAGTAAAACATCAAAATTTTTATTGACCAATAGCATGGGAACATCTTAGATGTTTCATTTTTATAGGCAAAGGGTCATCCATTTGACAAACAAGCTAACTAGCCAGACACAAAAGGCAAAATATTCTTAAATTTAAGAATTATGGAGAGTTGACTACAGGCCTAATCCTACTCACGCATACATCAAAGGGGACCTTATCTAGATCTACCTAACTCGGATGAATGAACCATCAGATCATTTTAGTTCTTCCAACAGAAATGTGAAAAGATAATGGATATATAAAGGAAAGAGCCGATCATTTACATTGCAAATGCGCTATAAAGTGGATTGATGATTTTTATAATGACGATATACTGAAATTCGATCGACATACTAGTTCTTGATGAGTCTTTCCTTCTTAATATGTACCAGTACTCTCTAGAAGAATGTGTCTGCTTTGAATAATGATTAACCACTAGAACATCAAGTCCTTATCTTGCATTTTAAAATCAATATCATTACAAATTACACATTGATGCATAAACAAATATTACCTATCTAACGGAAATGGATATGAGAAGACTATTATAATATTCTGCCTTTTTATAGAAGTACCGGGGAAAAAATAAAGAAACAAGAGAGAATTAATAATAAAGAAACACCAAAGTACAATGGAAGCCCTAAAAAAACATGCATAAGAAAATGAAAAAGGGGGGGATACAAAGACAAGAGAGAGAGAGAGAGAGAGAGAGAGAGAGAGAGAGAGAGAGAGAGAGAGAGAGATCTGCCGGAAAAGAGACTGCAAATACACTCCTAATATATCGTCTGGAAAGGCGAAAGCCAAATTCTTCGACCATAATACCTAGTGTTTTACAATGCATGGAAAAATGGAAACTCATATTTATGGAAATGTCAATTTAGACTGCTGTGTTTGACCTGTTCCCTTGCGAACATAATCTCGCTTTTTCTTCTCGTCTCTGAGATAAGATCCGGCTCGTGGAAGCAAACAGATAAAATGAGAAATGAAACTTTTTCAGCACTGAGGTCGATATTTTCGTCCCCGATCTGTCTATCTGAAAAGTGTGATGATAGCAAAAACCAGGAATTTTTCCGTGCCGTCATTACATTCTCTCTCTCTCTCTCTCTTCTCTCTCATCTCTCTCTCCTCTCTCTCTCGGCTCTCTCTCTATTATTATATTATATATATAATATATTATATATATTATATTATACTATATATAATATATATATTATATATATATATATTATTATATATATATATATAGAGAGAGAGAGAGAGAGAGAGAGAGAGAGAGAGAGAGAGAGAGAGATATAATGAAGGCACGAAAAATGCCTGGTTTTTGCTATCCATTTATCCATTTTGGTATCCATTTTACAATTATTATTCTACCTGCAATATATATACAAATTATATATATATATATATATATATATATATATATATATTGCAGGTAGAATAATAATTGTAAAATGGATACCAATATTTTTATTTGACTCTCTCCCCCACCTCTCTTTCTCTCTCTTTGTATATTTCTATGATGTTACATATGGTAGAATAACCATTGGACAATTTTAATAAATATTTTCATTTGATTCTCTCTCTCTCTCTCTCTCTCTCTCTCTCTCTCTCTCTCTCTCTCTCAAATACAAGCCAGAATGAGATAGATATTCAGATAGGCCTATTCCCCCAACTCCCACCTACTCATCAAAAGGCCACTCACGTAAGGCTCTTTTAAACCGCGGTGACAAAGCCTGCCTGGATGAGCCATTGTATCTGAATACGAATCTATATCACACAGGAGTGGAAATTCTGAATGCGATTACAAAATGTTACTTGGAACGAATCTGCTCTCTCTCTCTCTCTCTCTCTCTCTCTCTCTCTCTCTCTCTCTCCTCTCTCTCTAAAGTTGGTGAAAAGTTGTGGTAGGAAATTATGGCAAAATTAATGTAGAGAGATGAAAGGGGTTCATGTGTGAAATTGACTTGTAATGAAGGAGCTTGGGGACGGGTGGAAAGGGTGAGAGGAAAGATGGAATGTATGAGAGAGAGAGAGAGAGAGAGAGAGAGAGAGAGAGAGAGAGAGAGAGAGAGAGAGAGAGAGAGAGAGAGAGTTTCAATGTTAAAATTTTTTCAATAAAGTTTAACAACTAATTAAATATTTCTCTGCAATGAAGCACAGGATTTTAAAATTGAAACATATTGCATCAGAAAATAACATTTTCTCTACATACCAACATAATCGGGCAATGTTGAGGATGATTTGCCTTGAATATTCATCACTGAAAGCTTGGCCGGATGCTTAACACAGAAAATATTGGGTCGCCAAAACTTCTGCAAAATCCGGAAAATTAAGGTAAAGCCACGGAAAATAAAAGATTACTCTCTCTCTCTCTCTCTCTCTCTCTCTCTCTCTCTCTCTCTCTCTCTCTCTCTCTCTCTAAAGCAGTAAAAACCTAAAAATATTTTTATGAAAAGTTTTTAAAATTTAGTCATAATTCCGTATAAATAAGATTTAGTTCTCAAAACAAAAAAGGTACCAGCTTTCTCCCCCTCTCACTTGAACAAAATATTTACTAGGGGAACATTTGCAATTGTTTTATACGAAAGTATCACTTCCGTTTCCCCTTTTTCCTAATTAAACGCACAAGACATGGAACATTTTATTCCTAATTAAATGTACAAGAAATGGAACATTTTATTCTTGATTAAATGTACAAGAAATGGAACATTTATTCCTAATTAAATCTTCAAGAGATGGAACATTTTATTCCTAATTAAATGTACAAGAAATGGAACATTTTATTCCTAATTAAATGTACAAGAAATGGAACATTTATTCCTAATTAAATGTTCAAGAAATGGAACATTTTATTCTTGATTAAATGTACAAGAAATGGAACATTTATTCCTAATTAAATGTTCAAGAAATGGAACATCTTATTCCTGATTAAATGTACAAGAAATGGAACAATTTATTCCTGATTAAATGTACAAGAAATGGAACATTTATTCCTAATTAAATGTTCAAGAAATGGAACATCTTATTCCTGATTAAATGTACAAGAAATGGAACAATTTATTCCTGATTAAATGTACAAGAAATGGAACATTTATTCCTAATTAAATGTACAAGAAATAGAACATTTTACCACCCTGCCGTTTCGAGGAATTCGTGTCTAGAGAGAGAGAGAGAGAGAGAGAGAGAGAGAGAGAGGGGGGAAAAAAACGTACACCCAATAACATAACAGGAAAATAAAATAACGAAATGGCACTGAAAGAGAAAACTGGATAAAAGGGATGGTTCAAAAAAATCGTGAATGGGTAGAGACACAATAACCAAAAGGATAAAACTGGAAGAAAAATAACACAAAGGGAATAGCGAATTCACGGATTAATGACTCTCTCTCTCTCTCTCTCTCTCTCTCTCTCTCTCTCTCTCTTTCAGTCGCATAGGTAGGAAGAGGAAACGCGAGTGATGGGAAGGGGGAACAATAATATGAGTGAAAGAAAATAAACCAAAGCCAGTCGAAAGGAAAATAAAAGAACAAGCGCATTCACCTTTAGCTTTTGCACACTTCCCTCTGGGGAGGAGATGACTTGCACGGGAGAGACACTAAACTACAAATAGAATGTAGTAATTCTCTCGCTCAAAAAAAAAAAACACACACACACACACACATACAATTCTGTAAAGCTTGATTCCTGAACAATACGTGCCCAAAATGTCGGCACTATAAACCTAATAAGGATAACAGAATACACGTTTAAAACATGCTTTTCTGGAAAGTGGGTACTTACAAAAAAATAATAAATAAATTTCCTTATAGTGGGAACGCGGTTGGGGGATTGGGTAAATAGGGACACATAAGTTTATGTGATACTGATGTAAATATTAAAACATCGAAGCATATAACTGCGAAATAAAGCACCAGTAACTTCAACAAATTGACAAATGTAGGCTTCAAGGATTCTACTAAGAATAAAATACATAACATAATACAAGCAACTTAGAAAAAAAAAAAAGTTGCAATGCAACATCCTTATCATCTCAGGAAGGGTTATTAAGTAAAT
>NC_087202.1:23641089-23653589 GCF_015104395.2 Macrobrachium nipponense | reverse complement strand
GTAGATACGTATGAGAGAGAGAGAGGAGAGAGAGAGAGAGAGAGAGAGAGCTCAATTTTACAAATCAGCAACGTTACACAGTAAAAAAAAAATAAAAATAAATCAGTATAAATGCAAAACAACCATCAGGGGATAATAAACTTTCAAAACATTCAAACTTCATTTTTATTGCAAGCGGAGACCCGAAACATTAAATGTTGGAAATATAATTGCCACCATTTGGTCAACGCACTGACGAATGTTTCCCAAAATACTTCCGTAACCGTTAGTTATTCTCCTCTCTCTCTCTGTGTATATTGTATCAAATTGCAATTCCGAAGGTGAGGCTATTCGAACAACACCCCCTTCCCCTTCCCCCTCCCTTCCCCCTCCCCCTCCCTTCCCCCTTTCCCTCTCGCAAAAGAGGGGATGTGTGGTGTGAAGAGGGGGGGAGGGGTGGGCTAATGAAAATGAGTAGAATTGCAGTGATCGTAATTGACCCGTACGGTTACCAGCCTGTTACTCAATATTGCCACTGAACGGCGTAAATGCTTAATATGTCTATCAAAACAGAAAAAATAAAAATAAAAAAAAGAGTAATATTTAAACAGTGTTGTACGGTGCATCATACCGCAGGATTTAATATCAGCTGGTGGTCCCCGAGTCTATGGTTGTAATTGGTAGGGGTGGAGTGGACACCGATCAGCCAACTTTTTAATTTTATTTTGGCAGGTGTGACACCTTTACAAATTCATTGAGCTGCCATGTATCTATTTTAGTGTAGGGTGTTCGTAACTGAATGGGTTGAACACAGCCAATATAGGAAATATTACTGCATGGACGAATACCAGGTTGTTCTTGGTGTCATTTTGTCTTTGTCCTCGATCATTCTACGCTCAGTCCAGGCAAATTATAGCATTTTTAGGGGAAAAGTCATAAACTTTTTCTGATTGGCAAAAATACTCTTCAAGGGTCACAAAACTAAGAGTTTCCTTTCGTAAGGGGGGTGCAACCGCTTTTATCGGGGGGGGGGGGGGGGGGGGGACCCCCCTTCGGGAGGTAGCTTTCCGCATATTTACCGATTTTTCTCCAAAAGATAAAAGGTACAAGCATAATAAGAATAAAGAATTAAATTCTGTACAAGTTCATCTCTATGTCTTTCTGCTCTAAAGTAGAGGCGCATTTTCGCCGAAATGTAAATAAATGCATTTCGCCCTTACATCCTGTTCAAGTGCTCTTAAAACGCTCATTTCATGTAAAAATGCTATATAGATGACTTTGTAAAATGAAGATTCTACTTTTCACTTGCCGTCTTTGTTTTCCTTTGAATATTGAATTAATGACGCTAAATAAGTAAACAAACGAGAAATTGTAAATTCCTAGAAATGCATAACTATTTGTTCCACCATCTTAACGCTTACAATGAAAAAAAACCTGTAAATGAAATTATTATACTTTGCACAATTTTATCGCTCCTCGGGATTAAGCCTACAAACTATTTTGTTGTTGTTGGTATTGTTGCTGTTAGCGGGGGGGGGGGGGGGGGGGGGGGGGGGGGGGGGGGGGGGGGTTAGGAAAGGTCTATGTTAGAGCCTAAAAAGGCTCAAGGCTTTTCGCATTGAGTTAAAGTTACAGGAATTTTAGGAGAGGATATTTATGACTTACTTATTAGAATGAAAATGTAAAAAATAAATAATGTGGATGTTAAAAAGTACAGAAAAATTATTTCTAATGAAATATAGCATATTTTTTTATTTTCGTTGGCTAATTTTTCATATATTTTATCACGTTTTAATTTATTTGATGTACTGGATTAGAGGTTATATATCTGTTTAACTATTTTTTGTTTCTTCTTATAACTGAGAATATATGAAGGTCTTTAAGTTCTGTCCTTTTTATTTGATCCTTGCTGTTAGTATGAGTAGTATTTATTATGGTATTAATTACGAAGACTGCTTCACGTTAAGTTAGGAATATAATGCTTGCAATCTATGCATCAGGGGAAAATCTTGCACACGCCCCGAGTAAGCTGGAGGTCGTCGCATCACGCCTTGTTTCTTAATAAGGTGATTATCATGTTTATTTTTTTCAGAGATAAATGGAATGATTTTCAGGAATGAATGAGTCAACAATTGCCCATGGCGTCAAGAGATGAAATATTTTGCTGCCATATAACATTAAATGAATGTAACTTTGTAAAAGTGCAACAAGGCATCCATAATTTGAGATGTGTTAGTGAAATCCGAAAAGATGGTAATTTAGAAATGCTACAGAATGTTAACACTATCCTATCACTATAGGAAAAATTAGACTTGTGCTGTGGTGATGTTATGTGATATTGCTTCAGAAAAGTAAAGGAATGTGTACAAGCAAAACAATTTGGGAAGTTCGAGTTCTGCATTTGAAAAAGAAAATTGCAGACTTTGCTAAACAAAGAAAAGATGAGTGAGAAAATATTCAAACGAGTTACAGAAGAAGCACGTTATCATGAAGTGTGCTACACAAAGTTGTTTTGCACATCATTTTGAAAAACTGTGTATTACGTACACTGACGATTCTGAGGAATGCCAATTCACTTTACATGCTTTAATGAGAAATATTGAAGAAAATATGCTAGAAGTTCATTAGTAACATGGGTGGTGTGGAAATAAGTCTAAAACAATTATGCTACTATATAAATTAGAATGATTACAAACGCGTATACTTCAAACACATACACCTCAATTCACTTATAGGTAATTTTTACGAGAAATTATCTATTTTACTGAAATTTTTGTTCCTTCTATTTATGGTAGAACGCTTTGTTCTCGTAAAAAAAAGAATAATATACAAGAAAACAGACATACCAAATGAAAGAGGAATCTTTACTCTAAAATGAAAGCGATATTGTATTTTAACAAAATTTTAGAAGTGTAAGAGTTATTGAACGAAATATGAGTGAAATTCCTTTTTCTACATTTCGGCGAAAATGCGTCCCCTACTTTCAGTGCTAACTTGCGTCGAAACTATAAAATTTAGAACAAAAAGACATAGAAATGAACTTGTACATATTTTAATTCGTTATTTTTCTTGTCCCTATATCTTTTATTCAAATGGGGCGCGAGTTTGGAGAAAAATCGGTAAATATGTGGAAAGCTACCCTTCGAAGGGGGTTTTCCCCCCAAAAAAAGGGGGTTGCACCCTTTTACTGAGGGGAACTCTTTAAAGCTTTGTTTTATGCCCCTTAAGGAGCATTTTCGCCAAATATGAAAAACTTATTTTTCCGTTATTCGGCCTTTTTTTCGTCTAATTTGCCTGGACTATAACTGGTTCACTTAAAGTAGATTCTTGGGTAAGCCCTATATGCCTATGAGACGTTTGTTTGGCGGGGAGCTACCTACCTCCCGTACCAGCCAATCAGTGGCCACTAAACAAACGTCTCGTAGGCATACGGCTCATCCAAGAATCTACCTTAAGTGAACCAGGTATAGTTGGGTATTCTATGAAGAGAGAGAGAGAGAGAGAGAGAGAGAGAGAGAGAGAGAGAGAGAGAGAGAGAGAAAATTATGATCAATAACATTTATGCTAAATTTTCGTGAACAGACAAATACAGTTAAATTCAAATATCGTTCGCCAAAAATAGAAACTTTAGTAATATAGCCGTGTCTAGTGCATATAACATTTACAAGAAATTCTTCTTATACTTTCCATTGTACATTTAACTACAACACTTTTGTATCGTACATTTAACTACAACTCGTGTTTTTTTTTTTTTTTTTTTGAGAGAGTACCAAGCGCCATTATAGAATACAACACTGATGGCTGGGCACACATTCAAAGCGCACATCAACGAAAATATTTTAGTTACAACTGGTTATTCCGATTAACAACTTGAAGATTTGGCAATGAAACTCACATGATATTCAATGGCAAACAAAACTAGTAATGATTTCATAACATTTCGGACTCTTCATCAATGTTTAATTATACATATATACAGAACTCTAGAGATTTACAATTGTTTTGGCAGTGAAATTGGAAGTAATTCTTTGAGCAATGTAATTGTATCACATGATTTCCGCTTATCTCGAAGATTTGAACATGATAATAGATTCGAAATCTATCTCTTGAACTGAAATAAGTTAACACTCTCCACTTAAACTCAAGGATCCTTTCACTTCTTACAGGAATTTACCAAGTCCATAACTGGTATAATCTTATCCTTGTACGTCAAGGATAAACCTCGTTACTAGATACAAGAATATCTTCAAGCATTAATCAAGTGTTTAGACTCTCCTTACTCTTCTTCGACTTGGATGTATCAAGTTACTGAGTAAGAGTTTGTCTTCGCGTACTTGCGCCTCTTTCTAGAATATTTCCTCACTCTTCGTCGAGTGTGCCTTCGTAAACGCTTATTCCCAGATTACACATCAAACTTTATTATGCAGACTCGAAAAATTGCCTTAAGTAATTCCGGACTTTCATAAACAAAAGTCGTTTGAGAGCATCATAACTCGTCCAGCTCAAAGTTTCTTTTCATTTTTTTCATGTATCAGTTACGCATACGAAAGAAGGCAGTCTGTTGACAGGGCCAGAATACTAAAATCTCCGCCTCACAACTTCCAGGTAAATAAACGGGCTTCAAAACGCGGATCTTCAAACATAAGAAATCTCTCATCGCCACTCCGAGGAGCAGCATTAGCAGAATAAACTAGCGGGGAGTAAGAAATATAAAGAATCTTACAATGACAAAAACATTTTCGTCTGCTATCTCCTGAGCTTTCAAGAAAATTCGTTCGTCAGCTGAAAACCAGGGAAATGTATTTCCTTATAAACTGGAATACGAAATTTAGGCCACAAGTCGACCGCTGGGACCTAAGAGGTCATCCACCGCTGAAAGGGAAATGGAGGGTAAAAAGGGTTTAAAAGTATAACAAGAGGAAAACCTCGCAATTGCATAATGGAACAATTCTTAGGAGAGGATGGAAAGCAAGATGGAAGAAAGAGATTATGAACTGCGGTGCATTAATAGGAATGAAAGGTCTTGCGCTATAAGTAATGCCTATAGTGAACTTCCTTATCAATGAATTATGTTTCAGGATTCATATCTGTGGATAAATAGAAAAAGAAATAGTATTCTTACTCATGAGTTCTAATTGAATTCCATTCTTTTATAACATCCAAGTCTGCTAATTTCATTACAAAGAAGAAGAGATTTTCTGGGAAAAACCCTGTAACATAAAGCTGCAATCAATTTCTTAAGCTTAACAGTATCCAGATAGCAAATTTAATATAAACAAGCAAAATAATACGTAGAAGTTTCTTCGGCGCAATGGAGCTTTCTGTACAGTGTATAATGCTGGATGAAACTCTCGATGTGATACTGTGTGAAACTCTCAGGCACGACAGTTGCTCCCCAGATGAGATCATGAGGCTAGAGGGCTACAATTTGGTATGTTTGATCATTGGAAGGTGGATGAACCACATACCAATTTGCAGCCCTCTCCCTCAGTAGCTTTTAAAATTTGAGGGCGGACGAACAGACAAACAGTCATTTCAACAGTCAAGAAAAAGATTGCAGAGTATCTTATAAATCCACTGAGTGAAGAATAACTGACATTTCAGTTCATTTCTAAAGAAAGAGCTTTCCTTTTTTTTTGCCCGTCACTTTGTTTTGATACAAAACTCCACTTGTGAACGACGAAACACAAAGACCGGTCTATGAAACAAGCAAAAACAAAACAGAGTTTTCATATAACTGGCTCCTTTCTTCTTTTCAGAGACTATTTTAAAATAAGACCATACTGAGACCACGAGTGAAGACTTTTCCACGAAAGAACCGCCAACGAGTAAAGGATATAATGAGATACAGAGCGAACGAGTGTAGGAATCAAGGAATTAGCGAATACGTCGAAAAAAATAATGACGATGGCATTCCAGAAACACGAGGACACAAGCCCTTACCTGTCGTCCCCGATAAAAAAAAAATAATAATAACTCTCACTCCTTTCCCAGAGTAACTGTTTTCCCTTCCCGCCGATATATTTCAATCGCAGTGAATCCGAATTCCCCTGTAAACATACCTCTCCGACCACTAGGCACATCTGCATTCGTTCATTGCCTCCCAAGGGGAGGAAGCATCCAATCGTCAAAACAGCCCCGCTTCGATGATCGCCAAAATTGTCGAAATTTTCATCACAATGTGTTTTCATTTGCTGGAGAGTTCCCCTGGGATAGACGCCCTTCTCACTGAGGAGGGGAACCTTCTCACCACTATTTCCTCTTCTTCTTCTTCTTCTTCTTCTTCTTCTTCTTATTCTCCCTTTACTTCTCCTTTACTAAGGATAAATCTCGACCAGTGCTTCCTCTTTTTCCTCCAATGGAGAGAACGTCTATTCTTCTCACTTTTCTGCTTATTTTGTATCTCTTCTTCCTCAGTTTCTCCTTCTCACATTTACTTCTTGCATCAGCTTCCCCATAATTCTCTATTGCTTGTTCACTGCTTCCTTTTGTTAAGCTCGTTATATGCATTTTCCTCCATCTCATTTTTTTCATTTTTCCATCCCCCATTTCTCTTCTTTTTTCACTCTTCCTTCCAGTTTGCATCTAATTCATCCTTGTCAGTGGTACTGGAACTCCTGGGTGCTTGAATTTGAGGGGAGAGAGAGAGAGAGAGAGAGAGAGAGAGAGAGAGAGAGAGAGAGAGAGAGAGAGAGAAATGGGGAGGGGAATCCATCCTACCTGAATGACAGGAGAAGGGGTCAATTCTAACAGCGAATGCCAAATCGAACAGGCCAACCAATCTTGTTTATAAAATACAACAATTTCGTTTCACAGGGATTTGGGGTCCAATTTCTCTTTGGCTTAAGAGACAAAATAGAAAAATAAACTTATTTTTAAAGGGAACGACATGGTTTGTACATTTAAACCTTACCATTTATTTACTCATATGAACTACGCACGGAAGCAACAATATAGTAAAGAACTGTAGCATTTACCGGTAAGGGTTCAACGTTGAAATCATAATTATGTGGTTTTGACTTTCCCAAATAAAGATGATTATCAATGACTTTTCCTTATTCATGTAAAGTGCTTAAACAAGGATGTTTATGTTTGTGCAAAAATTACTGATAAGGAACAACTAAGATAGAGAACACTCCTCTACATTATAATACTAATGAAAGATTTAAATGAAATTAACGAAAATAAAATAGAACATGGAATCTTGATAGAGAAACGTGTCAGCTTATTTTTTTCTGTTGCCTTACTATTCAGAAATATATTATTTAATAATTATTCATTGAAAAACTTTACTCATTGAAAAACTATGTCATTTTATGGTTTTTCTAAATAAGGATGATCATCATGGATATTTTGTTAATAATGCATGGTTCTTCAAGAAAGATGTTTATGACTGCTCAAAAATTACTGATGACGAAACAGTTGAGACAGAGGCTACTCCTCTCTACAACATAATAATATAAAAGATTTAAAGCAAATTAACGAAAATAAAATGGAAGCTGGAATTTTAACAAACAAAGGTATCAGCGTATTTTCTGCTGTTGCCTAATTATTAATACATACTTTTGACTTATGCTTCATTAGAATAAAGAACCATAAAATTTCATGAAGAACTCATAAGTTCATATGTTAAGCCATTAATATGGCTCCCACTGCCTTTGAAGATAAATCAGTCAAAGTTCTTAACGAAAGTTCGCAATACTCCTGATATCCACTGAAAAGTATCACAGCCCCTCGTTATGAAACCAAACGAAGAATTTGACGCGTTCATCTTCAGAACTCAAGAACAGGTAAAGTTCTTTAAGATGTGTTCGCTTCTCCTTTCAATTCAAATCTCTTTCAGAGGGTCGAAATGGACATGGAATTCTCGCTCTTTCAGTTGCTTCACTGGCCACGTATCCATTGAACTTAATTAAATTTTAAGAGAAGACGTTCATAAATTGCTCAGTTTTATTAGACGATTTAAACACGTCGGTATCAATGACCACATTTACAGAAAACGCAAGTTTAAGGTAAATAATAGTAAATAACAGATTACAATATATTGTTACCAATGATCCCTTTTTCTCAATAAATGATAACATTTATTAACCTCATCCAACGTAAAGTGGTTCTTATAAACACTAATTATTCATTACCTGTGTGGAAATTATAAAGTAGAAACCGAAATACTTTTCAGCAAATCATACTGATTTTACGTTAAATTATGATGAAAGAGAAAATGGCAGCAAATTTCCGGGTGGAATGTAATCACTGAACTGAATGATGGGAACAGCATACCCAAAACAAACTCTATTCATAGTGTTTATACATAATTTGTCGTTACCTTTTCTGAATGGCCTGAAATGGGGGACTTAAGCACACATTCTCCATTAAAACGTTGCAGTAAATTTACCGAGATGTGTTGGTTAAATACAATGCCCCCGAAGTAAGAAGTTCCTTTTTGACGTCTGACAACTAAATATGACCTTGACCCTTGGACACACCGCATAAAATGCTAAATCTCCATCTCCAATAAATAATGTTATTGAAAGGGTAACGTCTTAGCATTCAAAAACATCGACACTATAGTGCTTTAAATAGAAATACATTTTTAACTCAGCGACGGGATAATCGACCGGGCATAGACAAAAGAACAGAGAAGTAAACGACTAAATGCATCTACTGGCTAAACCAGGGAATAAAAATACTTCGCCACTTCTTAATTGTAATATTCAAGAATAAAATGTATTCTGAAAGTCTTTTGGCTACATACATACGTACATACGCACGCGCGCACGCACACACAATATATATTATATATAATATTATTATTATAATATACATATATATATTATATTACATATATTATATTTATATATATATAATATATATGTATATATCCTTATACATTATATATATAATATATTTATAATAGTACATATTATAATATATATAATTATATATATAGTATTATATTATACCCATATATTATATATCCTATACATATATATATATATATATCATATATATATATATATATATATATGTATATACACACACACATATATATATATAGATATATATATATATATATATATATATATATATATATATATATATAGGTGGGTGTGTGTGTGTGTGCGTGCGCATGTAGAGAGAGAGAGAGAGAGAGAGAGAGAGAGAGAGAGAGGCAGAAATAAATTCTCTTAATTAGAAAAGAGCGTAAACAAAGAAATTTTGAAATAAACAAAACATGAAAATAACTAAGGACGATGATCTCCCTAACATATTCACTTCATAATTTCATCATCTCGAGGGGGAAATGCTACGATGCAGAAAAATATGAGAAGGAAGAATAAAGACGGAAGAGGAGAATCCGGTAAAGAAATACATATGGGGAGAAATATTTCATAAAAGAAGTCGCTCTTCAAATGAGGGAGAGCAAAGGGAGACTGAATGATGAATAGATCTTTATTTACGATTGTGAAGATCAAAGCAAATACAAATTAGATCTGATGGTAGAATAAGCCTCGGCTTAGTGTAACAGAGTGATCAGTACCCTTTTTCTTTCTCTCTCTCTCTCTCTCCTCAACATTATCCTTTGAACAACAAAGAAATTTCGTCAAAAATCCATGTCAAGAAAACAACAGAAACTATTTCGACAAAACTAGGAAAAGTATAATTCCATCTAATTCACCACTAAAAGATTATTGAAAATTTGTTGCTGCACCGATGAATTACTTTACGAGACAACTTGGGGAAGACCTGAGCAAAGATTTCCGAACTGCTAACTCTCCAATTATCTACTTCACCATCGGCAGGCTGCCAACAGCAATGAAGGGGGTTCGATGTCAGACAGGAACTGACTAAACGGTCTCTCTCTCTCTCTCTCTCTCTCTCTCTCTCTCTCTCTCTCTCTTTGTTTCTTTTGTTACTTAATTCAACTAACCTCTTATATTACATTTATAAATAATTCTTCTAACAAACATTAGTCTCATGGTTTTAGGCCAAAAGTGACTCCTGTACAAATTAGTACATTTAATCAAGTTTCTTCGAGTTTACTTTACTTTTATAAAAATAATTAACAACATTCCTTTCAACAGCGTTGAATGTTCACAACAGGAAGTGTAAAGTGGTCTCTGACAGCGACAGAGAGACTTATAATAGGAAATCACACTTTCAATTTTTCTATTTATGAAAGCATTTGTTGGACGAAATTTTCTAGTCAGCATCTACAGAATATTCTTGGCCTAATGTACAATGTGATTTTCTGGGTTAAACTCACAAGGAGGGTAAAAAATAAAGCAGTAAAAGAAGAAAAAGTCGAAAAAGTACAGAGGAAATTATCTACCACAGATGACCGTCGTGTCTGAATTTACTGAGTAGCAATGAAACTGAGGTTACCCCTCTGTTGTATTCATTTTCCCCTTTTATAGATAACCACAATACTGATAAAATCCATAAAATAAAAGTATACACAGTTCTCAAGAAAACATTTATCAACATACAAACCACATACCAACGCAAATATAATATCAACAAAGATACAGGAAGCACTCTCATGACCTGACACAAAATAAGTTTCAAATTACACATTCAATAAAAAATATCCAGCCACTTACCAGAGTGAGAGAACAAATTTGGAAACTACTACCCTGCCGAAGAATTGAAACTCTCCCGAGAAACGAGTTTTACTCGGAGAGGTAAATTCCGTTAAATATCAAGAACAATTTTTCAGATATTCCTTTCAAATGACTCTTCTCTCTCTCTCTCCTCTCTCTTCTTCCTCGTCTCTCTCTCTCTCTCTCTCTCTCTCTCTCAATTTCTTTGATCGAGGAACGAGAAAAAAATATGTAACCTTCTTTCACGCCCTGTTTCATCTCAATTCTCGGCTCCGTTCATCCCGAGTTCTCAATTGGCAATTTGCATTTCCAATTCCTCTTTTTCTTCCTTCTCACTTTCAATACCCATTCCACTGACAAATATTTTCCTTACTGCCAATGGCCAGGTGTTCAAAGGACAGTTATCGAGACGGAAAAAATTCACAGTGTATATTAAACGTATTTTACTCGCATATTCAATCTGGATGTAAAATATACATACATACATACATACATACATACATACATATATATATATATATTATATATATATATATTATATATATATATATATATATACACGTATAATTTTACAATTTTTCTACCTTTTAAGGTTGAAAGTTAAGTTATTAAGTTAGTCAGAATTTATTTTGCTTACCAGGAATATATACGTTTATCAGCACGAACGCCATATATAGCTATATGTAATTAAACTAGCACATACATTTTTTTCGTCTATAATAACAAACGGAAGGTTTGATGAAGGTTATCAAACCTTTTAATGAGTAAACATAATAAAAAAAGGAAGTGTGATTAAAAATATATATTTTATTCCACAGGAATATATCCAATAAATCACAGTGGGCAAATATGCACATGCGTAAATATACAGGCAGAATGGAAATATACGTTTATATGAGTATTATTTAACATCGTACACAAGCAGAACTTCTAATACACACATATATGTATGTATGTATAAATAAAATATAAAAATATATACATACCTATATATATCTTAGTATATATATATATATATATGTATATATATATGATATATATATATAAATATTTAGAATATATATATATATATATATATATATATATATATATAGTATAACATGGGTGGGTACGTATGTGTAGGTCTGTGTAACAAAAAATACAATAATAATTAGAAAGCAGCAAGTCTAAATCCTATCAGAAATGACAAAAACCTTTCATCTGGCACGCTGCAAGCCTACCTACGAGGATCTCCGGGTAGAAAAAATAATATCTAGTGTTCTAGGAAGGTAAAGAAATCACACGCTCCTGTTACAAAGGATGTAGTGATACACCCAAAGGATTTTATTTTCCGTGTAGCGTCGAGGAGAGGTAACACGATATCAGAAGTGACACACACACACAAACACACACACACATACACACGTACACACACGCTGCCACTTCCTCAATAGATGGAGCTGGAAGAGCCGTTGGATTCTGAAGCCTTTCCTTGATCTTATTATTGAGGGATTTGTAATCACAGGTAAAAAGTGTTTCACAGAAGAAATGCTACGAAAAATAGGATACGGTGACACTATTACTATCCTTCTTAACATTGTCGTCCATATCGTTATTATTACTATACTGTATTGCTGTAAATAATATGAATACATAAAGGTCACTAACTAACAGAGCAGGCCATCACGAGAATAATATTGCAGCATGAAAAAAAACGAAAAATATCTGGAAGAAAAATTAAGCACAATACAATTAAATGAAAAACATATGGAAGAGAAGTCAAATAAAATACCATTAAAAGACAACGGCAAGAGAATAACCAGACATAAAAAACATTTAAACCCACATACTTATAATCTGTAGCGAAAAAATGCCATATAATTTAAGGTTATGGTGCATACAGCTTTCCTATCCATAGCCACAGCCAACTAATCAGAA
>NC_087202.1:23623589-23636089 GCF_015104395.2 Macrobrachium nipponense | reverse complement strand
CTTGTTCATGAAATCTCATATCAGTAAGCATACACACACACACACACACACACACACACATATATAATATATATAGTATATATATATATAATTAATATAATATAAGAGAGAGAGAGAGAGAGGAAGAGAGAGGCGAGAGAGAAGAGAGAGAGAGAGGAGAGGAGAGAGGCCGGGATTACAAAAATTTTGTAGAATGACACTTTTACATTGCATTGCATTTCAGCAATTTTAAGTAAGTTTTCGTTAGCTTTCTAATATAAAACAATGCTATGAAGAATAAATGATTGGAATTCTACTGTAAATATATCCATTTTCGTACCTCTTGCAGAAATACGACACAGTAAAAATGAATATGAAGCTAGACAAATTTCAGAGATCAGTTTAATCTCTTTCTCTCTCTCTCTCTCTCTCTCTCTCTCTCTCTCTCTCTCTCTCTCTCTCTTTTACATTTCATTTCAAGCCTAACTTCCACTAGCTTCCACGGGGATGAGCCTTAATACAACGCACTCAGATGCTGAGATTATGAGGACATCCAGCTGCCAATCCTTCCCGCGCAGCTCGGCACCTCCAGGAACGACGGCAAGTGTTCGCTCTAGGTAACAAGGGTTGCAGAACTCGATAAGCAAACACCTCGCTCTCGCTGACAGAATGGAGGCAAACACTGCTTATTCAATTTGACAATAGAGTAAGCTGCCTAGTCAAATTAGGTAATAAGACAAAGGGGTTCAAATCGAATTTTACCTTAGCTCGCGTTCAAGGCCCTGTGATACTGAGTCAACAAAGACGGCCCCCTTGAGTAATTCATTCAATTTTTACATTATTATCATTCACCGTGATTAATACGAGCATTTGCGATGTGCATTCGTCTTGCGTATTGCATTTTTCTTAGGTTCCCATGTACTACTCATGCGTACATACATTTTTTACTTGCATTGCTTAACGTAGATATCGCACGAACACGACTTGCAGGTATTTGTATATTCGTATATATATGCGTGTGTATGCGTGAATGTGTGTTTGTTTGTGTGCATACATACATACATACATATACACATATGTATATATAAACACATATATACTGTGTGTCTGCGTATGTTAGCGTAACTGAGTGAGTGTGTGTAGTAAAATACCGTAGTCATGCAAAGACAGAGATGATTTGCAACCCTATGCTCGTCCAGTCAAGTGTAAAAAAACAAAAGAATAAATAACTAAATAAGAATATAGAGCTAAGAAAGTTGTTCAGTAACAGAAGATATATATCTATCAAGGAAAACCGGACAGCCGGTATGTAAAGTATGTGTCTACGCTTGTATATAAATCCACTATTGAAATTCAAAATCAGGTCAGCAAATCAGCAATCAAGAAAGAACGCCAATTTCAGCTGGCGTTATCCATTCTCTCTCGAAATCATTTACTGCGGCTGGTTCAGAACCCTAATGACGAATGAAAATGATGACTCATGATTTAATTCATTACCTCTTCATAAAGTAATTTTAGGAAGGAATATTTTATTTAATCAAGCCAAATCAATAGAAAAGATAGAAAACGTTAATAGTTTACTAATGGAAATTGTTGTATATATGGTGGGAAGGAATTAGAGCGCCTACCAGGACGCAAATATGATAAGAGAGAGAGAGAGAGAGAGAGAGAGAGAGATGGCTGCTGAAATGCGATCTTTTAATGACAGCACCTAAATGTATGTCCACTTTACCGAATTTAGTTACTTTGGGGATTGTACAGAATGGCCCCCTTAACCTAAATAAAATCATAGTCCTTTTTCTTCAGCGACAACGGTAGCAGTTCTTTCCCCTCTAAGGAACATTTGTATATTATTCGTAACTTGTACACATTCCTGTGGAATAAAGAACACTGTCTAAAAACTTGCTAAGCAAGCTTGTATGAAACAAAGTGAGTCACAGCATCAGCTGAGATCAGTGAAAGGTATCATATAGCAACCTCATCTATTGAGACTTGTTGAAAATCCGAAGGCTACATCTACCATCCTTTTAATATAAAGAGTCCGTATAAATGAAGGCAAAAAAGTGGGTGATTCTGGAAGCCTTAAGGGTTCCATTAAACTTACGAGCACCACCGTCTAAAACATAAAAAAGACGGCTCTGAAGGTTTACAACGAAGGAAATGAACGATCTAAGTTACCAGGCAGTGTGATATCTCGGTACTTTAATAGATCATATAAATTGATAATTTGTATAACAGATAGCGCACACTTAATTATTATCATGAAGCACTGGCATCAAAGACTGCATTACGAGATCCAGATCCTTTTTGAAATGCAGGTTGTGGGTGATGGGCAAGTAGGAATTCTTTAAGATAATCCAAAGGATACGCACTCATTGCCGGGAAGAGGAAATTAATCAGTTTATCAGTGAAAAGGCACAAGATTTATTTAATTTTTTGTTAAAAGTTCACCAAATACATTGAGCACACAGTCACTGTAACGAAAAGTTCATGCGTGCACACGCATACATCAAGGAAAGGGGCCGCTGTTTGCTTTAGAAGACTTTATATTCCTGGAGCCTATAATCTATATCCATTATTCCGGTCATTAGAGGGAACAAGGTATTTCCTTTCTCTCGGAACAGCCCCAACTAAATCGTGCGCTGATTGGGTAAATCGGCAATTGCCCTTTCATCTCCATTGTTTGGAATATTTCCGCCGGCTCCTTCAATTCGTCGAAATTACCCACAAATCCTCGGAGCCGAACGAAACAAATAACCTTTTGGTATCCCGCACCACCATCTGCAAAGTTGAAACGCGTAACTGTTACAGCCGCTACGGGTATCTAGGGCTTCGGGCCCTCCAAAGCGCTGCCCTTATACAACTACAAATTATAGAGTCACATTCGGAATTGAGAACAATTATAATATGAAAGCCCATAAAAGCCCTCCCTCCCTCCCCACAAACAAAGCCCCTAACAAGACTATTAATGTTGTGTGTGTGAATGTGTGTGTGTGTACGTGCATTAGCCAGTCCATTATGTTCGGAAAGGCGAGATTTGTATGCGGACTTTGATCGGATACCAGGGAAACATTTCGAAGCGTGAAGAAGGATGAGATCGGCTCTCCGGAGTCCACAGGTGGAATACGAATCTCCTCCGAAAACGATTCCTGGTGCCGGCGATGAGAAGTCATGCTTTTGCTGCAAAGCCCAGCTATTAAAGATGACCTTGCAAACGACTAATGAATCAGTTGCAAGTATCTGCATTAAGCCGTCATACGCGGGGTGTGATACGCCGAATTTGTTAAAGGCTTTTTTCTATCTTTTTCTTATGAGCTTATAATTCGGAAAATATATCCACTGAGGACAAATAAATCTGAACTTTTAATTATGCGGAGTAAAATACGACAGAATAAATAAACTTCCTGGCTAGATCATTCAAACACAGAATAAGCTTACTAATGACAGAGTACTCACAACAGAATTTAACTCAAAACAGAGACAGGCTGGAAGTATCAAACTCAGTACGGTTGTGGATGTGTTTCCCCTTGCATCAACCCTTGCCACCTCCTCCCCCTTTCCCTACAACCCCTACCCCTCACCCAACAACAAATGCCTACTGAATTTCCCCTCTCAGAGGTATACAGTTTCCTCTCCACTGGTACACTTCGACAACTAAATTGATTTACTGCGAAAAATAGCGAGTGATCAAATTTCATTAATCAGTATTGTCGGCGAGCGATGAACGAGAAGATAAAAGCCAAGGGGAGAGAGAGAGAGGAAGAGAGAGACCGAGGGGGGGGGGGAGCGGAAGGCCGCGACCGAGGGATGGAGGAAATGATAAGGGGAAATGGGAAAGGGGAGACGGTAGGAAATGCGTACGACGTAGGGAATGTGAAGATAACGGATAAAAAAAGAAAGGAAAAAAAAAAAAAAAAAGCAGATGGAGGGGACAGGGAGAAACGTAAACATGGTGGAAAAAGTTGGGAAAAATCTAATTTAATATCCTAAGATTCTGAATAGGTATGAAAAAGGTAAACAAGATAGAACAAGTGTTCAAGCATAATGTGATGAAATGGCAATATCGAAGAGTAAGCGGTATAAACTGCAAAAGCACAAATAAACGTAGGCTGAGCATGCAAAACATGGGTAAGTGCATATGTGTGAACAAAAAACAAGTAAACATACATATGAACACAATACAAATAAAGACATTAGCAAACGCACAGCAGCGTTAAATTTGATGGACTAAAGGATTATCGTACCAAAAAATAAAAATCCTTGAAGTTGACGCCAAAAAACAGATAATGACTGCACCGGAGGAAATGGCCGACTTGCATGGCAATATTTCAGCTGACACATAGGAAATAGGAGAATCCCTGAGAGAGAGAGAGAGAGAGAGAGAGAGAGAGAGAGAGAGAGAGAGAGAGAGAGAGAGAGGCTTGGAAAGCAACGGGATTGATTCCGCATGAGAGGATAACAAGCCAGTTACCCATATGATAGGATTCCATGGCGACACTGAAGGCAGCGATGTTGAAATTACCTTCACAAGCCAATTTATACAAATCTGTTCGTCTGTTTGTTTATCGAAATAGGCTACAGAATTCGACTGATATGGCATTGTGTGTCTATCAATCATTTTCCATTAGGAACCGGGAAGTATGAGGGAGTTAAAGAAATGAAACAGTTGTAGTGTTATTATTATTGGATACTTAACTCTCCAACCATACACACCAAGGACTGACTAAGTCTAATAAAATACACCAAAGAGCATCTTCTTGTCTTGAAAGTTATATTAATTTCCTTAGCTATCTATCTATCTCTCTATCTATAAACCAAAACATTTGCCGATTATTAAACTTTACTATTATTACACGTACCAACGTTTACGTATTCGGCATTCAACTGCCTTTCGCGTGACCTTTACTGCCCGAAAAAAGTAACGTAAAATTAGCACAAAGGAGAATCTGGAAATGAGAGCAAACATAACAGTTTTCATGTTAATACAATGGACGTTTAGCAAACAATGATTATTCACGAGACTGACCGATGGCAGACGGGTGAAAGAAAATGAAGAAATACATCCCTTGAAGAAAACGGATCAACCTTTGTCGTCATGCTAGAACTCGTGCAAATCGAATCACCAACGATCAAGATACTCAGGGATTAAGGACACTGCTTTATCACCCACAAACACATACACGAACACACACACTTTTTATTTCATTCTATCATCACCCAATACATTTATTTACAAACGCATTAAGAAATGAACTGCTTCGTTTTTCTACCAGCAATGTTCCCCTTTACTGCTTATAGTCTTGGTTTCAATTTACCCTCGTAACCTTACATTTGCTCAGATTGAATTTAAAGTTTCAAACTCTTTCACTAATGTCTGCAGTTTCTCTTCATTACCCCATTATCTGTAAACAACAGACACTCCACACTCCATTTATGACCTATCATCTCTGCACCAACATCTACTGTTATTTCTCAGACTCGTATCGCTGCATCCATGAAGAGAAAGAATTCAACAGCCACCATTGAAGGCATTACACTTCCCTGTCTCAGCATTGTTTCGATGGAAAAAAAAAAAAAAAACCACAGTAACTTTCAGTCGCCATACTCGTATAACACAGGTTTCACTTCCGTCATGAAACTTTCATTTGCTTCCAACAACTTATCTTCTGCAACAAGCATCCACATCATCCTCAACATTAGGACTCAATCAACTCTAACTTGTGCCTTTTCAATATCCTTGTATTCCACTTGAAGCTTTTTCCTTTAACTTCTTAAACTCTTTTCATTTACTTCTCACTTAAATATTTTGCAAAAACACTTGATCTACACACCTCTTCCTTCCTAAACCCAAAATATTTTACTATTCTCGAATTAGAGCCATGAATCCTTGAACACACATTAGACGTTTTGCGGAAAAAGCAACATTAATTATAAAACCAAATAATTGACTATCAAACAGTCCCACAAACAAGAAGAAGAAGAAGAAGAAGTAGAGGAATGGATAAGGGGAAACACAGCTCCCCGCCCCGATTGAATTCTCCCCCCCCCCCCCCCCCTCCTCCCCCCCCCCCCCACCCCCTAGCTTTATTGATCTTTTCCAGCCTGGCACCCTTCCTTCTCTCAGTCACTCTCACACACAAAACGTCAGATTAGCGTACATTTCCAGCTGTTGAATGCAATCCCAATGTTGTTGTAGTTGTTGATGTTTTCGAGGATGCAGTAGCTGTTTGTTTTCGGATAAATATTTTCGTGAGTAAACTAATCTGTTCATATTTTTTTATCGTAAGTTTTTTTTTTTATGAAAGTACGTTTCATTAAAGGAATCATAAAAATTTGAAAAATAATATATACAGCTACTCAAATTTTCAAGGAATAATACACAATAACCACATAAAGATTTCAACTATTCAAAACAACTTTGAACTAGATCAACTTACTATTATTATTGTTTGCTCTTATCAGTAGCCCCAATTTTAATAAAGTAGAAATAGATGCAAATTCTATTCCTCGCGCGAAAAACGAAACAATAAATTCGCAAAAACAAAAATGACATTCACAATAAATAATAATATTCACGCAAATTTTTTCGATAAAACGTAACTTGTCTTTAATCTTTACGTTCTTCGATTCTCCTACGTCAATCTTGATCCATTCGAGGGGTGGGATTTCCCCGTCAGTAATGTCATTAGTCGCGGACTGCACAAAGGGATTAATGAACCACTTGAACCATCGTCATCATCATCCATCGATTTACTTTTGTTTCTTCCCCTTATCCCACCATCCCCCCCATTCCCACCCCCAAAAAGGGGAAGACCAATCAGAGTAAGACAAGACTATTTCTACGCAATTCGCTTCGCTCCCAAGGCAGCGAAGTTTAAGTAGTTTTGAGTAAATTACGTGTTTTAATTCAATGCAGATTACGTAAAGGGAAACTCTTATTCATAAAAGGAAATAAGCTGTATTACTATATAACCAATATACTGTAATCTGTGGGAGGGCTAACGCGATGCTGATGAGTATACTGTGAAGGCACAGGAAGAACTCAATAACAAGAATATTTTCCAGACAGAGGCTTCATCCCTCAGATAACTAATAAGTTTGGTTGTTGTTTGAACTCATCACCCGCTGGGGAACAGTATGTTAAAAATCCATTGTGCCTCTGTCCACTTGAGCACTGAATTTAGTAACTGGCGGTTAGTCGACTGAAGAGAATGGCATTGAGCAAGCAGCCTTATCCCATAAAGGATTGAGGAGTTACCACACAGTTGTGTATCCCCTCCAATGTGAGTAGGCATAAGGCTTTCCAAGGGCATACGTATTATATCTATACAATGTGTGTGTGTACATGCAAGATTAAAACTCAATACACAACACTGAAAAACTATCATCATTTTAATACAAAAGATGTACAAGTTTCATATTCAAATATCAAACTCATTCGATAACAAAAATCGCACTGAAGATTATAGTCAATCTCTCTCTCTCTCTCTCTCTCTCTCTCTCTCTCTCTCTTCTCTCTCAATAATTCACACAACCATTGCATTTGCAGCAAAAAACGAAAATCATCTCTGCACAAAACGAAAATATTACAAATGTTTGAAGAATGATTATCAAACTGAAAAGATGCAATTTCTTCCATTAAGTACAGAACAGATAAATGCGCAAGATCGGGAGATCACACACACACGCAAAACGCGGAACGCGAAATACACACGAAGTCGAATGTCCCTGACGCCAAACGGTAAATACAAACTGCATTATAAAAATGCACTGCAAACGTCAAAACGTTAACAAACACATTTCCAACGGGTAAACGTTTGCGATTCATTAACAAATCAAAATAAAATGTGACAAGCGTATAAATGATTTCCCTGCTATAGTTCGCTGTGCAATATGCAATATTTGTTACGGACGGCATAATTGCGATACAGTTCTACTGAAACACAAAGGGAGTTGGAATTAAAATATATCAGTGATTAGGAGATTACACGTTTCAAAGCGCAGGGAAAGGGGTAACGTTTACCAGAGAGAGAGAGAGAGAGAGAGAGAGAGAGAGAGAGAGAGAGAGAGAGAGAGAGTGCATGTCGTTTTAGATAACTTTGACAACGCTACAGTTCCTCCATCGTTTTGAAATCGAAGATATGTGTAAAAAAATGAAAAATACCTTTGGAAATTCAATACCAAATAATCTAAAAAGAAACAGTTACAAAACCATTAAGAGATATATTTGAAAATAAGCAGAAATTATCGCCCATCTCATTAACGTTCCTGAACCCTTTCGGAAACTGCAGATTCACACACTGCTCGGACAGGAAGGGTAACCTTGAACTTGAGGTCTCCCTCTTACGAAAAACATGCTAATCCATACACCCATAACCTCCTCATTTTGAAAATGAAGATCTTTTAAACGTGGCAGTCATCGAGCTTGAGCAACAGTTTGATTTTAAACTGTGTAATAGTAGTTAAAAGGTCAGAAACCCATGAAGCGTGATTCGTAGCCTCAAGACAATACAATATTCTATTTATCTCCGAAAAGGATGTCTCCCCTTACTCTTTTGAATTACGAGAAAATTTAGTTTACTGAAAAAGTTCGCTCTCACTATGTACGTGTATGACAACAAACGTTCATGTGCATATGTCAGTGCATAACAATGAATGCTTCATGACTTACCTTACACTCATTACATATAAATCAAAAGCGTTTAGCCAGACCTCACAGAAAAGCCATAATCTGTTCAGCCATAGCCTACAAACAGATAACACTGCATATTTCACGTTCAGATTCGTATAAAACACTGATTAACTTGACTACAAAGTTTGCAGGCTTTCTCAATGATATACACAACAGGGAAAACCGGGGAATACAAAAAATACCTGGGAGTGTTGCTTCCAGCTACGAAGCACTGGTTAAAGAATTTATGCATGTATGTTTGTAAGCATGTATATCAGTGTCTGCATACACTTCTGAATGTAGATGTTTTCACAACACCTATATACCATACCGTCAAATATGGCGGTAATATGAAGTAGAGAGAGAGAGAGAGAGAGAGAGAGAGAGAGAGAGAGAGAGAGAGAGAGAGTTAAACTTCTAGAACGAAGCCCTTCCCTCTATCCCCTAAATAAGTCAATTTTTCAATAATGAAAACTTTAAAAAAGATTTCGAAATGAGTTTAGGAGAGCAGCTCTGATCCCTTCGAAGCATTGGGGGGAAACGCCCGGTGGAAGCCCGGAGACTGTGAACAGGTTGTGCGTAGTTCGGTCTTCCTTTATCTCTAAGTTTAATTACACTCCCCCGACCCTTTTCGAGTGCAGATATTAATGGTTTAATACCCGCTAATGACTGCAATGCCATTCTTTTGAACTTCAAAA
The DNA here is from genome assembly GCF_015104395.2 of Macrobrachium nipponense. Lineage (NCBI taxonomy): Eukaryota > Metazoa > Arthropoda > Malacostraca > Decapoda > Palaemonidae > Macrobrachium > Macrobrachium nipponense. The sequence continues at coordinate 23,626,741 of NC_087202.1, read as the reverse complement.
CGACGAGTCACAAACGCAGACTTACTGTAGCATGTTTGAACGTAGTATATATATAAATTACATATTAATTCTAATGTTTTATCGGTTTATTCCGGGGGGGGGGGGGGGGGGGGGGGTAGGGGGGGCCTCTCCAATCAAAAGATTTAATTTTCGTTCAATGTATCTCGTTTTCTTTATTCTGATGTAATTAGTTACAGTGAATAAAGTATTATACTAATTCCTTTACAACCTGAAAAATCATGCGTTCCATCATTTTTAAAACAACAACTTGCTCTTTGCATATCTATGCACGTATGTATATGCCTGTATGCATGCAAAATAAAATTATTTAACCAAATAAACCATTTATTCCATTCCGATAATCACGAATTGGGAGCGAGGCACCCTTACTTAATAATCCAGCATTTGAGCATTGTCATAATCAATATCAGAAAGCATGGCATAAATATATAACATGTAACACATAACATATTTTACTATATATATATATATATATATATATATATATATATATATATATATATATATATAATATATATATATATATATATATATATATATATATATATATATAATATATATATATATATATATGTGTGTGTGTGTGTGTGTGTGTGTGTGTGTGTGTTATTGTAGCCTTAACAGACGATAGTTTTCCAGAGGTGTCTCTTAGGAAAGTTTACCGAGAATATCTTGAAGATTAAAGTTAATGGTAAGAAAGTTGTATGCACAATGAATGCATAATATAATACTGGTTAAAGATGCAATGAAGATCATTTAAATGTATATGAGGGGAGAGAATTAGCTAATGGAGGTAACTTAAGAAATGACAGTGATGAAACTGATGTTGACTGTTCTCCAGTATAAGTATTCGTACGCGCACTTCTTACTTAATAGATATTTTCGGCTTGAATGACAGTTGCCGACTGATCACTGATAGATGGTGCAAGCTAAGAAGAAGAAGAAGAAGAGGAAGAAGAAGAGGAAGAAGAAGAAGACAACGGTAGAAGACGTGATAATTTGTTCGCTATTAATTCCTGTCGTGTCTTCCACTACCATGAACAGCATCATCCTGTCAATTTTATTACGATATTATCTTACTATCAAATTATTGCAGCATATTCTAACTTCCTCTTTCATTCTGTTGTTTGCATGCGAAACATTATTATCAAAATCGTTATCCACATTTATACTAATACCAACATCGAAGTTACTCATCTGTTCATGCGCTCGAACCGCATCAAATTTACTGTAACCAAAGTCATTTAAAAATAAAACGCTCTATGAGAGGGAAAGACTGTTCATGTAATACATTACAAGCTCTCTTAAGAGAAAAGTCAACGCCATTAATTGCAACGAGTCACTATTCATACACTTTACTTGCAAAGAGAGCTCCCCCGTCATTATATCTAATTAAGTATTGTAATTCAAAAGATATCAAGTCTGTTTAAAAAGTTTCCTATAGCTCTGCAGAATGTACATACTTAAGAATAATAACTAAAAATATGCTTGGTCTTTTCATTCATTATTTGTTATTCACACCTTTCCATTCACACTTAACGTGACATCTGGCCGGATCGATCTGCAAGAGACGCCATTTGTAGACGTGATAAAGAATTTGTAGAATATTTCTTTTCTCGAATTCATTTATTCAGGTATCCTTCAACTTTGTTGTCATTTCGAATTTTTTTATCTCCTATCCTTCTGTCTCTAGTTCGTCAGTTTTCCCAAAGGTCATTCACTGCTTCTTTTTTATCTTAAATGTCTTCACTTGTTGCAACCCTTCTCTCCATATCATCTTTCTCATTGTTATGAATTCGTCCATTTCTTTCCATTTATATTACATACCATGCATGGCCAAATTAAATATTTCTAGTAGATCATTTCAGAATTCATCCTTTATCTTCCATTTCTTCTTTTCAAGTGTTTAAATACCATCCATTTTTTTTTCTCCTCGACATTATTTATAGCTCAACTTCTTCAATTAGACTATTTAATTGGATGTTCTCTCATTTTGAATATATGCATTTGCTCGAAATTCTCAGTTTCCATTCCTTTTCACTTATTAGTGATTATGTTGAGTTTGACGTAAATCAGTTTCCAGTTGTTCATACCTGTATTTTTCAGGCTTAGCTTCATATTTGTTTTTTTGTATACTTTCTCCTCCGATTCTTTGTACTTTTTTGTTTCTACTTTCTATCATCAAATTTCATTCTCTTTATCCTGCATATGCTGTTTGAGATTCTGTTCTTTAGTCATATAATTTATGTTGACAACTTTCTCACTATGAATTTCCTTCATTTGGCCAAAACCTATAAGGAATATCACCTTATTTTATAAACGCCGGTGATCCGATAAACGAAGGTAAAGGGCATTTCCCAAGCTTCCATAGCCAGCCTCCCGCGTATTTCAGATCCATTTTCTCTCGCTCAGAGTTGGGAGATCAGAGAAAACGGACAATGACGGCCGAATGATGGAGATCAAACTATGCTAATAGTGACGAAGTGCTTGGTCTGCAATTCACTGTTTCGTGCTAAAAAGAGAAAATTAACAATTTCCCCCTAAATTTACACTCATTACCCGCCACAGGTATGTACCGTAAAGACATACATATATATATGTATTCTGTTCTGGCTATGGTTATATGAGCGACTCTGTGATCATTCTGTTTTAGATACAAATATGCTAACAGTGACGAAGTAATTGTTCTCCAATTCACTAAACTGTGATAGAAAAGCCAAATTAACTATTTACCATTCCATTTTCACCCGTTAGCTGCAAGAGGCATGCGTCAGAAAGACATAAATATGACTTCTGTTCTGACCATCGTTATATGAGCACCTCTTTCATCATTCTCTTTTGATGAGAGTACAATAGATAGTTTGTGAGGCCTTTCCATTATTAGGTAATAAAATTATCGAAGTATAGACATGTATAGGCAGAAACAGTTACACTGTTGATCAATTTAGGTAGAGCTCAATTACAATTTGGACTGCTATTACCGTTTTTGTGAATCATTACAGACGATCAACTTACTCATTCACTATGTCCCTCTGAGTTCGACAAACAATTAAAGTCCATGTTACACTAAAATCCTTCAAGTAAGCTGTGGTTACTTTATTTAAAGTAAGTAGTACTGCACTGCTTTGATA
>NC_087202.1:23606089-23618589 GCF_015104395.2 Macrobrachium nipponense | reverse complement strand
ACACATTCTGTATATCAGAAGTAAATGAGCGAAGAGGGAAAATGTAAGCAAAATGTATATATGTAAGAAGAGAAATTTTTAAAACTTTTAGGGCAACATGATATGAATCTGATTTATCATTAGGAAAAAATTTATACATGTACGAAGAGAAATTTGAAAAACTCTTAGTTCAACATGACACGAATCTGATTTATCATTAATCTGCCATCAATTCCTTTCACATTAAAAGTAAATAAACAAACAAATAAATAAATAGGGTACAAAAAAATACATATAAGAGCTATCAAGCCGAAGAAAAAATAACCAACATTACATCGGCTTCAAGTCAATCAGCGTAAAACTACCTTTCGGCCCATTAATTAAAGAGAGAGAGAACGAAAGAAAAAAAATGTGGCCAATCTGGCACGGGATCCTTCACTCCAATATAGGGGAGACCTACAGTGAGTTCCTATGGGTATATAGGAAAATCTATGAGGACGTTTCTTTTCTCTGCCATATAACTCAACCGCCTCTCTGCGTAGTAAATCTTTTTCTTGTCTTTTATTTTTTTCCCCCCTTTATATTTTTTTCCTCTTCTCCGCTTTCGCTAGGAGGACATTTTTCTTTTAAACTTGAAGGTCTATAACAATCGCCTTTTTCCAGATGACTACCCACAGCTGCGTCACCCCCCTTTCTCCGCTATTCTTAGAAGAAAGTGTCGTTCATTGTAAAAGTTGCTGTTTGAACGCGCCGACACACAAACAAACACGCACACGCACGCACACACACACACACACACACACACACACACAGAATAACTTCCCACTCCTCCCTGCAGAGGTCAGAACCATCTCATGGCAAATTTCAGTAAGAAAATCCCTCCGAGCATTACATTAGAAATTTACAAAACATTTAAGAGTCTGTGAGACGGAAAAACATATACATAACTCCCAAAAGAGAGAAGGTAAACAACTATTTCATAAATATCCCACTTTATATTAATTTACTGGTGTTGGAGGATTAGAACACGGAGAACGATGTAAAATGAAAATCTTTGGAAAAGCAGAAATCAAAGATACATAATGCTCCCATTTCATTCGGATTAACTGAGCTACAAGTACAAGTTTATCAGCTGCGTTAAAATTGATATAATACCCAACATAAAGAAATATATCCTAATATGCACAAGTAGTAGGCACATTCGCACGAACAAACTAAAGATGATGTTCATATGTTCGTCTGGTTCCAGAAAACTATTGTTTCTCTCTCTCTGCCTTTATTATTGACCCCTCCCCTCTCCCTCCCCGTCCATTCACCTTTCACCAGACGCTTCCAATGATTGTATTCATCGTTTTTTATTAGTGACCATTGAGGTTTGTTAATTACCAATTTTCTCTCTCAATACAAACATTCGACCGACAGCTCCTAAACAATTAATGGGATGAAAAAATGACAGCGATTTTTTCCCTTTCTATTTCTTGCTTCCTCCATCTTTTCCCAACGAGGAGAGCGTGAATAAAACTTCAGTTATCAATGTCGATGAAAAACCCGATTTTTCCCCCTGGCCCGTCATTATTACCTCTTTCTTTTGATAGGGCATTATTTACTCGAACTTACACAGAATGTTTGGGGGTAGCCAGATCTGGCAGGATGAAATCAATGTATGTTTATGTTTATACATACACACAAACATTTATAAATAAATCAGCAATTTGCAATACCTTATAGCTATATACAAGTTCTATATACGGTGGTATACGTACATACAGATATATACATATTACCTCTTTCTTTTGATAGGCATTATTTACTCGAACTTACACAGAATTTTTTGGGGTAGCCAGATCTGTCAGGATGAAATCAATGTATGTTTATGATACATACATGCATACATAAAAACATTTATAAATAAATCAGCAATTTGCAACACCTGATAGCATATAGACAGTTCTTTATACGGTGGTATACGTACATACAGATATATACATATATATATATATATATTATATATATATATATATATATATTATATATACATATATACACATATACATATAACACATAAAATAATATACATTCATGTCTGCATTTATGTTACACATCGAGATAGTTAAAAATTGTATCGACCCCTTAGTGTACAAAATCCCTCGGCAGTATACGAGTGTCTAACAAAATAAAATTCAACGATTTATTCATGGAATTGTGAAGAGCAAAAGTGACATAAAGCATTTTCTGTTCCTAAGTCCCCATCTTCTGACTTAATTATGTACCTTGGACCTTGAATTTGTAATTCAGAAAGAAATTATGTGAATTGACATAGATCATTTAAGAACTAGGACACGATTCTCTACTTTGAGGAAAATGAAAGACAGTTTTTTCATTTAATGTGGAAGTAATAAAACTCTTTTATTGAGTGTAATTCTTGATATATTGATAAACATATAACTGGCGCTGAGGACAGCAGTCCTCGTAGTGCCTGGGGATTTCAGTGCATCTTTAGTAATTTTCATGAAATATACTCAAGAGGAGGATGTTATTTTATCCTCATTCACTGCTTTCATGAAGGTTCTTCACATTATCACAGCAGACTACCTACAAACTTTTGCTGAAGAAGCTGCAAAAGCGTAAGTAAATGTATTTGTATCGATTTTACACATGAGTATTGCCTATCATTTATCTTCTCGATCTGTATTCGGGTAATATTTCATTTTATTTTCCGCTACCTATAACTGAACAAATATTTGTACAACAAAATACATCGCAGTCAATTGCACTTTAATTTCCTTTTCAAATAGCTCCATATTTCTATTATTTGATATAACTGATTTGATGGGTTACAACAATTTGCATTGTTATAACAGCCGGTATTTTTCAACGCGGATCATACGTTTTTATCAATACAACTCTTACTCCATTGTTTCCCTAAAAAGGGATCTCATACCCTTTTGTTTTCGAGAGAGAGAGAGAGAGAGAGAGAGAGAGAGAGAGAGAGAGAGAGAGAGAGAGACGTGACTGCATATGTATGTAATGTAATGGTATGTATGTAGGTATGGTATGTATGTATTGTATGTTAATGTTATGTAATATATATATATAATGTATTATATATATAATAGTATATTAAATATCATACATATACACACCACACCACACACATATATATATATTACTATAATATATTAATTTATATATATATATATATATATATATAAGTATTATATAGTGAGAGCGAGAGAAGAAGAGAGAGAGATAGAGAGAGAGAGAGAGAGAGAGAGAGAGAGAGAGAGAGAGAGATGCAATAAGTTCCTACAAAATAGTTTCGCATTTATTAGCAAAGATAAAGACAAAATAAAAAAGAAAAATGTACACGGCAAAAAAAGGTTTTATTCCCTTCTCGAAGAGAAAATGGGAAGTCGTGAATTTTTGTGGATTAAATAAGAGGGGCACCTAGACGTTACGTCAGAGAACTTCGCGACCTTAAATTTTCCGATTCAAAGGGTTTTATAAAAATATCCGCAATAAACTTTAAATTGCTTTAGATATTATTCTGAAGAATGATGTTCCGTTAAAAAAATGGCATATTTTCATGTTATAGTCACCTGCAACGTCGTCGTCCATTCATAAAAAGAAACAGACCACGATGATTCCGTAGTTGATCGCCTATACGGTTCTTCAATGAAATTTTATGACTTTTGGTGAATCACGAAAAAGATCTTTAATGATCCATGGACGAATCATCAGTGAATCTGATCACGAACCACCATAAATTAAATGTTATGTAATTTTAAGCGAATAGAATAAATATCCTCCAATTATTCAGATTCAGTGCAGGACCCTCAGCAAACTGAATAAGGAATCTTCAGTAAATCATGTGCCATGTGTTCTGTCAATAAAATTGATCAAATATAAAGTAAGCGCTTGGTCTCCGGAGAACCAATTACAAAACCCAACAATGTTCAATTACTTGTAAATTCTCAAATATACTGATATAAGGACTGCAGTACATAATATACAAAGGTCTAAGATATGTGAATATGCAAAATGCTTCTAGATTACGAAGTTTTGTCTCACAACTATAAGAATGTGACTTTTACGCAAGCACACAGACACTCACTTGTAATCTAAGTTTAAAAAAGGGAGGATGATACATCGACGTTCGGAATATCAATTTATTTGACAACATATCTTGCCTCAGGTCGTAGTGCACTACTGGGAATTCCGACGTAATCAACGGACAGTGCAAACACAGTTCCATCAACTTTTGCCTCATTAAATCAAAGGTTATTCTCCATTGCGACACCAATGGGTTTCTGTCCAAATCTTTGGGAATATCCAGCGCGCACTTGGACGGTGAAATAGGAATTTTCTAGGAAAGAAACCTAAAGTGAGTCAGCTGATAATAATCTGTGTTGTGAATTCTTCTTAAATATAATCTTTACTTTTGTGTTTAGCATAAAATATTACTTTAAAAAAAAATCTTTATTCAACAATCAGTCCGTTTAGATGCACTTTCTGTATTAATAGTCTCTTAAGCAGGAATACTTTCCATGGTTTCTCACAACGCATTTTGAATGCATACCTGTAAACTATATTATACCAGAAATTCAGTGGCTACTCACCTCTGAATACTGATACCCTTTAATTTCTCTCTCACTATAGACTTGCTCACTAGCAGAGAAAACAACAATAATTTAATAAATTTCTATTCAACATTTCAGGGAAAGTTTGCAGGCCTCTTTTGTCCGGCCGCCGTTTCCATACAACCAAGAGTGACTTCGAACCACTATCATGGTATTGAATTTGAGCACACGGCATGCAACAATGCCTGCAGTCAAATATAGACAAAATTTGAAAAAAAAAAAAAAACAAAACTAGAAAGCCATTTAATGGAGCAATATTCTTCCAAATCCATACACACGCAAACAAATATAAACAATTCCCAATTTCCAATCAATTTCTTTGCCAAACAGAATTCTGACATCCATTCTACCAGTAATCCAATTCCATGGACTTTAATTAACGCTGAAAAATAAACCCGCTTAATCTTCCCTAATAGAAAAAGGGTCGGGTGGGGGTGGGGGGGGGGGTGCAAAACAATAAAGAAAGGAAGAAAAATTTAATAAAGACGACAAGAATTGATTTCTCACCATCGCAACCCCATTGTGATTTAATAGAATCAAACAAGGGGGGTCACTTTTTATTCATTTATTTTATTTTATTTTTGGGATCTGGTCAAAGGCAGGAATCCTCTTAGGAATATGGGCAAGGAGGAGGAGGAGGAGGAGGAGGAGGAGGAGGAGGAGGAGGAGGAGGAGGAGTTGTCTCTTTATCGCTGGACCACGGAGGTGAATCTCATATACTAAAGGACTAATGGAAACTTTTTCTATACAGCTCATTATTATTTGTCATTTTGCTAAGGTTTTTGCTTCATTTTTCTTTATCACGATCTGTAAAGGAGATATATTCCAGTACGGGTACAAATTCGTAAAATTAAGTCCCAGTTAGTTTTGATATAGTATATATGTATGCATTCATTTACTGTTTTCTTTTACAAGTTCTGTCGAAACCTTGAGAATCTGACGCAAAATTCATTGAAAGTGGACGCATTTGCGCTTGTATGCACAGATTTGAGCAAATATGATAATTGATAAAATGTTATGGCAGGTGTTAGAATTTTTCCCCCACTGGGAGTATTAATAATCATGCTAAAAAAACAATAGCAATAATTGAGACAGGGAGGTCATAGAAAAGGCAATAAGAGACCAAACTAAAAATAAATAAACGAGTAAATACAAAAGGACACGATCTCCCAAAAGGCTGCAGCCAAAAATTCTATCTATTTTGGTGATCCCTTCAACGGCCTTAGCAATTGGACAGTATCAATAAAGTTAACTCCCTATACCTCCCAACCCCGGGGAAAAAAAATCCATGACATGAATGGACATCAGCAAAGTGTTTGTAATTAAAAACGGCTTAAATCATGGTCCTCGGATTAAAACTTTACACCGTCAATCGAGACCCACAGACTCTCTGTGGCTCGGCACTATATTTTTTGAGAGAGAGAAGGAGAGAAGAGGAAGGAGGAGGGAGGGAGGGGAGAAAGGGGAAGGGGAGGGGGAGGGGGGGGAGGAGGGGGAGGGGAAGAGAGAGGGGAGAGGGGAAAGAGGGGGGGGGAGGGAAGGGGATGAATTATTTTTTGAAGAGGGAAGAAGAGAGGGAGAGGGAAGAGAGAAGAAGAGAGGGGGAAGGGGGGAGGGGGAGGGAGGGGAGGAGGGGAGGGGGGGGGAGGAGGAGGAAAGAGGAAGGGAAACTCGGGGGCGGAATAAAAAATTAAATTTTTGAAGAGAGAAAAGGAAGAAGAGAAGGAAGAGAGAGGAAAGAGAGGGGGGAAGGAGGGGGGGGAGGGGGGGGGAGGGGGGGGGGATAAGAGGGGGGGAAAGAGGAAGGAAGGGGGGGAAGAGGGAGAATTTACTCGTGAATCACAAGTTTTTATCGCAAAATTCAGCTAATTTTTTCCCCTACAAAACTGAAACAATTGAGACTCACATACCCACACAAACACACACACACACACACACAGAGAGAGAGAGAGAGAGAGAGAGAGAGAGAGAGAGAGAGAGAGAGACAATTTACCCATAAATCAAAAGTTTTTAAAATTCAGCGAATTTTTCCTCCCACAAAACTGAAACATTTGGCCAGGTCCATAATCCATTCGATCTGCCGTGATAAATGATTACCATCTGTCATTCACTCAATAAAGGCCGGTTGGTGCAACCTCATACAAAAGATAGGCTGTTGACCTAATACGCTCCATGTTGCAAATGATTTCGAGTTTTTCACGTCTGTCACGGTAGCCTGGTTGCTGAAGTATGCTGCTTGTCATTAATTACCAGAATTCTAGTCGTTTTTACTCTTCTTGTATTTTAATAATTTACTGTTTATTTATTAAATTGTTGATTCAATTTTGTGATCTCTTCTTTCTGAATTTCCCATGACCTTCTGTTACTTCTTTCAAATGAACATATTTCTTGTGGCCTTGTTCCATATGAATAGGGTTCGTCTACTGAATAACAATACTAATAATAAACTAATTTTTATTCTAAAGTAACTTCACATTTTGGATAGGTTTATATGTTAAGAGATTAGCATATTTTCATCTTGCTATCTAGAAGAGAAAGTTGATTCAATATTTCTTTACACATACCCGCACTGATTTTCAAAAGGTTACTAACTCTATTTAATTCTTAAGTGTATACGATTCTGCCTCGAACGTGGCCAATCCCTTTTCACAGCTCGCTGCTGTTCGTATATTTTACACTATCCTTAGCTATTAAGCAGCAGAGAGCAGCCTTCCTACTGTAACGCAAAACTTTTTGTAGTCCAATCACCCGAACCTAATCGAGTTTCTTTTTCTTGCAAGATATCTCAAAACTCCCTGGTCTTCTGATGAACTTTTAAAACCACTTGAGAATTCCTAAACATTCTGAGGAAGTCATTTGCAAGGCCGCAGGGAATAACATCACTCAATTTAATAGATAATAAGGTTTGAATTTCGACGAAATTGGAAGCTCAACCATAATTTTGGACTTGATTCATTTTTACCTGAAAAAAAAATGTCATTATACTTTCTATTTTATTACCTTCCCAGATTGAAAGGAATGAAATAAGCTTCTCTTATCTAAATACGTAAGCGTAAGTACTATGATCTATCTTCCACGAAGTTATTGCCCCTATTTTGTCCTTGACTCTACGAAGCTGAGGGACGCAACATAGCTACATGTCATAGGCTATGTCTCTTTTCATTATTATCTCAAGGGTACAAAAAAAAGCCGTTGAAGCGATCGAACGAATTACAGAGAAGTAAAAGGTGTGTATTTGACTTTCCAATTTATGATAAATAAATCAGTAACATAAAAAATAGAATCATGAGAATTTTGACAATTAAAAGACATAACACTGAACAAAAATACACGCAGATATCTACTAAAATCAAGAAACAAATCAAAAGAAGAAAACTGGCCACCCGCATTACATCAGAAACAAATGCCCTCTGTAGGCGACATTAAATATAAGACAGGGCATTTATGCAAACGCGTCCCGCGCATCGGGAGGAAAACCCGGCATCGAATCCGTTTTCCTTATAGCCGGTAATTACGGGAAATCATTTACTGTCATCCATAATATGTGGGCGAAATATCTTTCCCTGGGAGCGCGAAATCATTCGACGCGAGCGATACAAATATGCCACATTACGGTCTTAATGTTTTCCATTACTTAAAGTGTCGAACTTAGTCATATACTTTGTTTTCGGAAATGTCCACCACCAGGACTTCCCCGTCCTTTCAAATTTCTTATATTCGCGATGCCGTAATGGCTCCGTAATCCCATTTAATGAACAAATGGAGCTAAAACACATGATGCCGTTAATTTCGGCAAATCGCCAAAACGAGCGATGCCGCGTAAAAGGGTTTACGGTGAGGAGACCGTCCTGATCGCGGGAAAAATGCTCCAGAACTCATATAATGAGCCTATTCATACATTTGCTGACACAGCCTAAACATTTGGTGTGTCTGTCAAACTGGTACACGCGCTCACCGAAACTTTATACCAACTATAAACTCAAATGAGGTAATAAACGTATTATTATTGTTATTGTTGTAACACACACATGAACATGTGCGTCTACGTATAGAGAGAGAAACAGACGACATAGCTGATCATGCAACATTACAATAGAGCACGATTTTCCCCTAACAGTTTCGCCTACACCTGTGAGGCTTGGATGTCAATATATGTCTGCGACTTCGTTTATAAAATGACGGCCGACATCGGTTCTGTCTAAACCAAATCAAAAATTTTTGTTCAATAATGATAGGACACTGACACTTCATCTTTCCCTTTTATATTCAGCATAGTGGTAATAACCTCTATACAATAAAACACGATACATATCTATAGGTGTAACAATGATTTTCTAAGGGTAACGAACTCCCGGTGATGACTTACTAGCGCCCAGCTCGGGGTCAGCATCTCCCACCGTCATTTCTGACGGCAATTTTACACTGATAAAGATTTGAAACTCTTCTGCGTTTCAACTATGGGAAGCTAATTTTTTTTCTATATATTTACAACAAAGCTAAGACTTTTCTTGCAATCAGCAACTGAGACAGAACGCCTTGGCCGTTGCCAGCTCATAACTAAAATATTTCTTATTATTAACGAACAAAGCGTAACAGTAACCGAAAACTTTTCTGGTGCGATGTAAAAGGAACATAAAATCCTTCTGTCAATCACTGACAGAGGAGAACGCTTCAGTACATGCTAAAAAACGGCTTTTCTTACAAACATCAACAGGAAAGGTTTTTCAAACAGCTGTCATCAGCAAAAACAGATGATGGCCTTTGATGGCAGCTGTTTGAATGTTGGTTATAAAAGCCTTTTTATGTACTGAAACGTTTTTCTCAGCACTTACTATCCATGACCAACAAAAAAGTAAATAATCTCTGTCTATCAATAAAGAAAAGAAAAAAAAGAGTCTCACTTACAATAACCTATCGATAAACAAGGAGCAAGAACTCCTCCACTTATCAGCAATGACGTAAGTCTCTCATTTCAAATCAGAGAGAAAGAGAGAAATGAAACTTTCAATCTCATCACCAATTAATGAAACTTATTCTACTCGTGTTCAACACAAGTGGTATTATAGTAACTTTTCCAGCTATCAACAAGATAGAATAAAAAAAACAAGATAGAATAAAAAAAAAAAAATCAGACAATCAGCAACAGCAAATGAAAACTTTTCCCCCACCCAACAATATAAAACCTTGGGAATTTATTTTGAAGATTGTTAAGTCAATCACTATACCCTAAAAAAACTATAATTTACAAATTTAGGACATTTACACTTTCCTTAGTTATATCTTGAAGGTTTTGTGTCATTCAAACAGATGAATGATAGTATTCTATATACATGTCTATACTATGTTTAAATAACTTCGAACATGCAGCGCACATTCCTCATAATTATAAACCCAAGTTCTAAATCTTCATAATCTAATCTATCACAAAAACCTAAGGATACTTTTTACAAAATCACAATTAAAAGTTACAAATCTGAAATGGACTACGAATATTGAACTATGTAACTGGTTAAAAATGTTCATAAACATGATGTGCTTAGAAGAAGGCAAATTCTCTCTCTCTCTCTCTCTCTCTCTCTCTCTCTCTCTCTCTCTCTCTCTCTCTCTCTCTCTCTCTCTCTCTATATGAAACGATGGAGTGCTGCAAGATCTTTCGCCTCAACGTCCATTACTTCGTGGCTTTTAACTTTATTTATATATTCATCACGTTCCAAATTTTTGTGATTCAGTTATACATACATACATACAAATAAACACACACACACACTTTTATATATACACACATATATATATACATATAAATATATATATATATATATATATATATATATATATATATATATATATATATATATATAATATAAATAATAATAATCTGCGTACGTACGTTTTGCACAACCAGAAAGAAAAAGGCTTCACCCCATCGGAACACCCAACTGAGGATTGAAAACTCAATTCTATCTGAACACATCTTTTTTTCCCTCCATTTATCTTTTTTGCTCTGAAAGAAAAGCATTCATGGACGCAGATCGGGCTGGGGGACCAAAAAAGGAAAAAGTAAAAGGAAAATGTCCCATCGGAGCGTCCTACGATCACCAGGTCTTTGATCAAAAGAGGAAAAAAAAAACCGGAGGCATTTCTGATTCGACTGATGAGTTCTATTCACTCGAGACAACCAGATCCGTGTTTACTAAAGGGAGTGGCGGGCTTGTCATTAAAGGAAACTGAAATTAAAGGGGACAAAAATGTTACGAAAATTAGCGTATCAGGCAGAATCCAGGTCTCAGTCTGTTTACGCCCACCTGTTATAAGTATAAAAAAAGTATATGACGATTAAAAATTATATATACCCATGTTTGCATATGAAATTAGATCCGGATTATGAAGGTGATTGTGGAGATAATTCAGGCATGAACAATAAAAAAATTACAAACATACGGACGAATGAAATAAAAAGGCATATCTAAAATTCAAAGATTAAACATTAACGTTGCAAGAGTCAAAGGTTTCACTTTGATAATTATAAGCAAAGGGTTGGAAAAGCGCGAGTTATCCAAGATTATGAACAGAGTATAAACTTTATCCTAAAATACGGCCAAAATTAAGTACAGAATTAAAGAAGAAAGCAAGAGGGATTCTAAAGACTTCGTCTAGTGAGAAAAAGTCTGCAATACTTGAGCGTATCTCATATAGAAAGTTGTTATGTATGGATTCTACAGCTGAAATATTGTACAGAACAGTTAATACCCTCTTCGTGGTATATGCAATAATTAGAAAGATGATTCCAGGAAAAAATGGGGCCAAAATTTGAAAAGGAAAACTTGAAAAGGAAAACAACCCATCGTAACGAGGAAAAATTCCCGGGTATTTCTGATCCCAACTGATGAGTTCTATTCACTCAAAACAACCAGGCTCTTCTCTGGCTATGATTAATAGACTTAAAAAAAAAAAGAGAGCAATAGGGGGAGAAAATAAACATGCCGGAAACTATACTCGTCTCAACAGTTTGCTTTTGGGTTTTGCTCACCTTTGGTTAAAGGGTAAAAAATGAATGGGAACATGAGACACATAATAAATATAACGAAGAAATATATTCGTCAAAAATTATCCCATTTTCATTTATCTTTAATGCGGTAGCTTTATGCTCAATAAATATAGGATGCCAAAAACAGTTACACTCAGGCAAATTTAGTAAGACTAGTACCGTCATTTTGTGGTTTATGCTTCTTACAAGATAAATATAGAGAAGCGTAGTTTCAGGCATTTACTGTCTTTCGCAGACACAGATTTTGTTTATAGTTCATTATTATTAATTTCGACTACATTCTCAACTCAGAAATGTCACATATGTTCTGGCGATCAATGTCAATTTTCTTCTCAACTTCATGCAGTTAATTTGGGAAGGGTACGCGTTTCAGGCCACGACAGAACTGAGGGTTAATCTCCTAACTACCACCGCCTGGTCTGCCTCGGCATTTAAAAGCTGACAAAATCTTTTCCCAGGATGAGGTCATTCTACAACACAGCACTGGAAAACGCATAACACTCGGTTCGGATCGACAAACTCCCGAAACTGTCTGCCAAAAAAAAAAGATGAAATTACAGACTGGTTAAAAAGAAGGACGTCCCTACGTAACTGACAGGCTTGCAAAGAGACCATGAACGTCAAGTGGTCAGGCTACTTCCACATCACTGCCATTATAATTCCACTAAACCAAGCACGGGGCAAGAGAACTCTTATGCTGCTAAGAAACATAATTTTAAAAAGGTAGACCTGAACCATCTAGTCGAAGAAACTACAGACCTAAAATTAACTGAGAACTTGGAGAATACTGTTAATTAAGACTTCCCGTTCACTCGAAAACATTGTGAAGCTTTCTA
>NC_087202.1:23581089-23596089 GCF_015104395.2 Macrobrachium nipponense | reverse complement strand
AAAGAGACTTGGTCGGGTTTTCACTAGAGAAAGAGAGATATGGTTGGGGGTTTCAATGAGAGGAAAAGAGACATGGTGGGGTATTCATTGAAGGAGAGATAGAGGCATGGTTGGGTTTTCAAGGAGAGAAAGAGACATGGTGGGTTTTCAAGGAGAGAAAGGGAGACATGGTTGTATTTTCAACGAGAGAAAGGGACATAATTGGATTAATAATAACAGAAAAAGAGACATGGTTGGGTTTACAATGACTTATGAATAAGAGACATGGTGGCGTTTTCAAGGAGAGAGAGAGAGAGAGAGAGAGAGAGAGAGAGAGAGAGAGAGAGAGAGAGAGAGAGATGGTTGGGTTTTCAATGTGAGAAAGAGGCATGGTGGGGTTTTCATATAGAGAAAAAGTGACATGGTTGGGTTCTCAATATGAGAAAGAGACATGGCTGGCTTTTCAGGGAGAGAAAGAGACATAATGGGGTTTTCGAATAGGAAAAGAGAGATATGGATGGGTTTGCAAAGAGAGAAAAATAGACAAGTTGCGGTTTTAAAGGAGCGAGAGACATGGTGTTTTTTTCAATGAGAGAAAGAGACATGGTTGGATTTTCAACGCAAGAATGAGAGACATGACTGGGCTATTATGAAGAGATTGAAACACATGATTGAAGTTTTCATGGAGTGAAAGAAATATATGGATGGGGCTTTAAAGGAGAGAAAATGAGACATTGTTGGGTTTTCAAGAGAGAAAAAGAGGTATATGGTTGGGATTTTCAATGAGAGGAAGAGAGATTTGGCGGGGTTTTCAAGGAAAGAAAGCGATACGGTTGAGTTTTCAATGTGCGAAAAAGAGCATGGTTGCGGTTTTAAAGGAGAGAAAGAGAAGTATAGTTGGGTTTTCAATAGGAGAATGACTTAGTGGGGTTTCAAGAAGAGAGAGAAAGCCTTGGTAGATAAACATGGTTAGGTTTTCAAGGAGAGAAAATGAGATATGGTTGAGGTTTTCAAGAATAGAAAGAGAGACACGGCTGGAGTTTTCAAAGAGACGGTTGGGGTTTTCAGGGAGAGAAAATGAGATATGGTTGAAGATTTCAAAGAGAGAATGAGAGACAAGTTTGGGTTTTTTAAAAAAAAGAGAGAGAGAGAGAGAGAGAGAGAGAGAGAGAGAGAGAGAGAGAGAGAGAGAGAGTAGAGTTGTGAATGATCAAACAGTCATACTTGATACGTAGGACACATTCAAGACCAGAGAAAAAGATTTGGATGTGAAGCGAGTGTGTCCTAATAAAATGCAATCATGGCGTGCGTGCCCCCCCCCCCCCCCCCCCCCCCCCCCCCCCCCCCCCCCCCACCCCCCCCCCCCCACACACACACATCACAATATATCACTATATATATATAATTATATATATATATATATATATATATATATATATATAATATACATATATATAATTCATACTATCAAGTAAACCTATATAAGAATACTACAAAGAACTTAACGTTAACTAAACAGTATTCCCTTTATTGCCATAAAATCTAGGACAAATGCTGTAAAACTCATAGCTTTAAATTGGTTTGAGTACAAGAATAATGTAAAACAAATAATAAAAAAGAAAAAAACACATAAAACCATGTCTAATGAATAGTTTCCAGAGTGCAGACACTTCGACGTCATGTCCGGAAACTTTCAAAGAAGGGTGACCCGACGCTTTCTATTAACAATAAGACACACGAACATCAGTTACCTGCTATAAACCGCCAATTGATATAAACTAAATAATTACAAGAAACATAACATTTAAAATGCTGTCCATTAATATGTGAATACCAATAAATGACAGCTAACATCCCCACATTATTTACAAATAACATACAAACATCATCCACTTACAGACTATACACACACACACACAAAGTTTACTTGCGGTTAAAAAGTGCCATTTACCCGCAGTTAACATACAGCCATTTGCTACGACCAGCATATACAAACACTGCACCTGCAACCAAACGCACATATACACATACACGCACACATCCTAGTTCCCCAGGGCTACCAAGCTCGCCGATGGTCGCTTTGTGGACAGGCTGTATCTCCCTCCATCTCCCCTTCGCCCCTGGCCTCCTCGAGAGCGCTTCTGCATCACAACAGGGCCATGAATTTTCGCGAGAGATATGGGCCTTTTTCCCTCCCCCGAAAGGATTGCAGGAAATGCAAGGCTTGAAAAAATAACTTACATTGTAGATACTAAGCGGGGAAATGCATAAATCGCGAAGGGGGGAACTGAACGAATGGGGAACTAAACAAACTATAAAAAAGCAATGCTATTGAAAATAGGGGGGAAATAATAAATTCCTTCTGTAGCAAAATGCACCCCATACCTATGAGTACTGAACTATTAAACTTTCTGTGCGCCTTGTATAAGTATTCAAAATGACAGTCCCTTGATCAGAACTTCAAGAAGGTGCGCTACTGCTTCTTTCCAACTTTTTAATGGTGATATATTTATGATGAGATATCACTGACGTTTGCCAATTATCAAGAGTACTAAAATCATATGCAATCTACCTTCGCCCTGAGAATTATTCATCAATTCTACGGGATAATTAGAACAACAACTTATTTCTGCGGTTCAGAGCTATTCAATATTAGGATTCAAGAGTATTGTCTGGGCACGAAATAAAAAAAAAAGGAAAATCAAAAAGCCGTAGATGGGGTGAGAGCGAGCAAATAAGTAAAAGTACAGAGAGAAAACAGCAGATTGCCTGGCGTTCCCCAGGCTCAAAGTAGCAATAAATGGCCAAGAATGATTCTTGACGGAGGCAAGAGACTTCAATCTCTCCTACTCACAACTTCAATGACCTGCTATGGTGCACTGCTTGAATGAAGTCTACTCTCTCTCTCTCTCTCTCTCTCTCTCTCTCTCTCTCTCTCTCTCTCTCTCTCTCTAAAATGACTGAAAACTAAAGAATTTTTCGACCAGGATCCTTTTGTAATTGCTTAAATGAAAGGTATACGGACACAAAATCTAGTCTCCACAGGCCTCGGCATAATCATTTCTACGTAATTGTATGACATCTACAGCCAATTCCTCACGGTTTCACGGAAGGTGGTAATGACCTGGAAAACTGTAATGTAACACGCATAATTGTTTCTGCAAATGTTACAAATAGGCACCTATTTGGTACCGGTTAGGTGCAGCTGTTTACGAGTATCTGATGGAGCTACGCACACAGATTTTCATACACTTCCCGACGTGTTATGGTTCTTGAAAAACATATGTACTAAATTTGGTAAAATTCTATTTAAATATATATATATATATATATATATATATATATATATATATATATATATATATATATTATATATGTAAATTTATTTAAAATGATAAGCGCATCATTCTTATGAAAAGTAGGTAAACGCATCATTTGCATGCAAGTATGCAAGTGCATCATTTTTTATGCATTTAAGAATAAATTTCGGAAATATGCAAGATAAAACGGAATCCCATTCAAACAACGCGATCTGAATATATCATATAACTAAACCTGGAACAAAATATGATGAAAAAAATTGGTGAGAAAGTATGTAAAAAAAAAAAAAAAAAAAAAAAAAATCACGGCTTGCTTAACGAACTGGTGAATTACAAAATCAAAAGTGCTTTTTGAATCGAATGGCTGGGTTGGGGGAAAAATGCAAAAAATAAAGTTGGTGCTTTGAGTTTTCAGATATGAGAGGAATTGTTTTGAAAAGAGCGAAGTATTTCTGTATGACTGAGAATATAAAATACTACAGCCTCTCCTTTGCATACTACCATCTGTACACACGACAGAAAAAAAGTTAAGTAAGAATTGGAAAAATCTAGAAAAATTTCCATATATATAAAATATTCGACTTGCTTGTTCATTGGCTTACGGATAACACAACAGACTCCCCTTTTACATACTACCATCCGTACATACGACAGAAAAATAGTTAAAAGTATGAACTGAAAAAATAAGGAAAAAATTCTCTAAAAATGAAAATTATCATTGGCTGTTCATCAACTGCCCTTGAACAAGAGCCCGCGCCAGCACAAGGCTGGCTAAATAAAAAAACAGAACAGAACATCCTCATCAGCCATTATCAAATACTGGGTGCAAATGGCGTATCTCGGCGATACTCGGATGTACCTCTTCAATTTATCAACCCCTTACATTAAAAAATAGCTTTATAATTATAACGTGGATGTGACGAGTTTTTGAAGTGAAAATGTACCTCTAGTGACGATCAGATAATACTGAAAGGCTCTCTCTCTCTCTCTCTCTCTTCTCTCTCTCTCTCTGTGTGTGTGTGTGTGTGTGTGTGTGTGTGTGTGTTGCTAGTAAATGTCGAAAACGTCCTGTACAAAGGTTTACAGTAAAAGGTCTGTAAATACTATAAACATTAAAATAAAAAAATTACAGCATTGGGCTTGTGAAAAAAAAAAAGATAAATGTAGTTAAATAAGGGTTCCCTGTAGAGAGAGAGAGAGAGAGAGAGAGAGAGAGAGAGAGAGAGAGAGAGAGAGAGAGACCGTCCATGATGAATCAATAGTTGTGTGTTAAATAACCTCTGTTCAAAGATGGGGATCACTCAAAAGAAAAAAATAATATTGTAGCCTGAATAACATGCTACTATAAAAATTATCTTCCTATATGATAAAAGAAAGATGCTTAGACTTTACTCTAATTGTCACATAACGGCTCATGACTTGATCTTTGAAAAGGTTTCTCGTGGGTAAATGAGGAATTAATAAATTGAAGAATCAATATCGTCTAAGTCACCACCACTACTTAGATAAACTTCCGTCTGCTCTGGGATAACCCGTCACTTGGTTTTCTTTATCTTTTTTTTAGGAAATCACGTTAACATAGGCCGTTAATATGCTATTTTGTAGCAGACGGCAAACGGCCGCGCGTAAATAAATACATAAATGAATATAAAAATGTAATCAAAACTATCATGAAAAAATGGATTTATACGTTGAGTTGAATGAGCTATTTACAATGACTCAAAATCTAATCTACTTGTGTAAGTAAATAAGACGATGAATTAATAAACAAATGATATATTCTATAAAAAATAGTTTCCAAAAGACGACAATATTCGATTCATTGAAACGCTGCAATGCACTGAAATAATAATAATAATAATAATAATAATAATAATAATAATAATAATAATAATAATAATAATAATAATAATAATAATAATCACTCTACATGCGGGCGAACTCAATTCAAGTTACACAACGACTCATCCCAAACACAATCGGAAGCAATCAAGTTTTCTGTGCATCCGAAATGAACCGCCAACAGAAATGAAGCGAAACATTAAATGATCGGCAGATGGTTTATACGACTCCGCCTCATTCCATTTTAAATTCTATTTGTATTAAACTCGAGTGCCATTAGACGCCGGGATTAACATTAAAAAAAATGAAAACAACAAATTGCTTTTGTGCTTTTGCTTTTCGAAATTGCTGAAAGCTAATTCCGAGGCCAATCTTGCTTGCCAGCATCGCCCAAAATAAGTACACACAAAAAAAGTTTTTTTTTTCATATAGATTAATTTGGACGAAACCAATTGCATAACAAAGGCAAACAAACAAGGGAAGGATTACGAAACAATAACGTCAGCAGAATTCATATCTACGACAGGGAATAAATTACACAAAAGCTGGTACTGCACAAATACATACAATGCCGCGATATATCAAAATACTGTGGGATAATATTTATTTTCATACAAGTTAATAAATATGTATATATCTAGGTAGAATACACTAGTACAAAATCGGAATGAAAATTATTTATGGAAGTAAATCAACCGTTCAATATAAGACCAGTGCACGAGTACCTGATATATATATATATATATATATATATATATATATATATATATATATATATATATATATATAGTATATATATATATATATTTATATGTATATATATATATATATATATATATATATATATTTATATATATATATATATAATGTATAATTATTGTAATAGTATATATTTATATATATATATATATCTATCTATATATATAATATATATAGTTTATATATTTATATGTATAAGTAACATAAATATTAATTATATATAGTATATATATATTTATAATTATAATATATAGATATTTATATTTATAGATATTATATATATATATATATATATATATAAATAATAAATAAATGTATAACGTATATATATATATATATATATATATATATTCTATATATGTGTGTGTGTGTGTGTGTGTGTATGTGTGTGTGTGTGTCTGCGAGTGTACTACATGGAGGTGAATGTAATTTAATCGTTCTACATATATATGCACAAGCATACAAACTTCACGTGGAATACATAGACAACGACAACGCTCACCAATAGTGAGAAACGCGTCCCTAAAACCTTTCCTTTTCTCCTTTCCGCTGTTTCCAACAACAAAATAATACTTGTTCTTATCCCCAGGAGCCGGTCTACCGCCGGCGGGAGCCCGGAAATCCTTCCTAAGTCCCCATTCATTCTTCTGGCGCATTACTTGATATTATCCCCGAAGTGATTCTCAGGTCGGGGAAAAGAGCTTGTTGAATTCTGTCCGCTCTTTATGACTAAAATGTACCAGCTCGAATTTACTCATGAGAATGAAATATATCCCGTGAATATTGTTATGTTATTGGGATTTCACACACATTTTATATAATATATATATCTATATATATATATATATTATATATATATATATATATATATATATATATATATATATATATATATATAATAGAATATATATAATGTAAATATACCTAGATATGCATATATATGTGCATGTATACATACAATATGCATATATATATATATATATATATATATATAATAATATATATATAATTAATAATAATAATAAATATACTATATATATATATAATATACATATATATATATTATATATATATATATATATATATATATATATATATATATATATATATATTATACTTGCAAATGTATGTATTTATTTATAAAGGAGATTACAGTTATGCAATTCTCCGAAGTTTAAATAAGCTCCAGACAACATTTATTATTAGCCTTCCCCTCAAAAGTTTCGCAGGCGAGCAAGCGAGTGCGAAGCTCATATGAGGGAAGAGGGAAAGAGGAAGCCAGAATCAACAATGATAACCTAGTTATGTATATTTTACAATCTCCAAACGCACCTTGACATTTAAGAACAATGCTCCTATTTTCTCATTATACGGTTAATAGGATTATTCGACTCTAAAAAACATCGCGCTGCGAGGCAAACCCGTCCTTACTGAAGCATCGCATAAGGACGAATGTGAAATGCTGCAAGCGATGGGAGTTAGAATTGTAATGTGCGGTAGAGTAAACAGTGAGTTCACCTCTTTCGAGGGCTTGCAAGCGCATACGTGTGTATTGCAACATGCACACACGCATAGAAATGGGCTTGGGGCTTGGGGTACCGGGGTCTTTCCTTTGTCTGAAGAAGCTATGTGAGGAAACAGTACCCCCAACCGAGAATGAATTAAAGTATTTTGGAAAAAAACTATAATAACATAACATTTAATATGTTTGCGGAATAATTACGTCCTCAAAATGATTTACCATCACGACATTATATAATATGATAAACAAGTATAATACAAAAATGTGATTCCACAATCTACATAAGTCTGACTAGTAACAGCAGCGAAGCTCGAGTAATAACAATCAAAATAATTCAAATAAATAAAACAGCATAACTACATAAATTTGTTGCCTCAAACTGGGGAATCAAACAAAATTACGACTGCGTTTTAACTGGCTTATCAAAATTTTTTTTACAGCAATTTATCTAAATAAAAATTATGATTGGCTCTGAATTACCATTTGCAGAGTACATCGGTTATCTCTCCCCTTTGCCTTTATTTTTTTTTTCTTTTTTTTCATGTAAAATAACTGCTATACTTGTTGAAGTTATAAACGAGATACTACGCAATTAGATTTTTCCCCTGTCGGAAAATGCAAATTACAAATGGAGTATCGGTTTGAAAAAAAAAATATTCGCAACCTATTCCAATGAATATTCATTTTAATTAGTCGACGTTCAGGGTGATCAACCTGGTGCCTACGCAATATAAACCCCTGGACTCCCCCCAACCCCCACATGCTCTCTCTCTCTCTCTCTCTCTCTCTCTCTCTCTCTCTCTCTCTCTCCCCTTGCCCTTGCACGCTGATCGCACGTTTTCAAAGGGGGTCGTATTTCAAATGCGTGGACAAGACACCAGACCAAAGGCAAAGTCGAGCACGACATCAATCCATGCACGACAGAACACTTACAAATAAAACACTACATGGTACACGTAAAAAATAATAAAAAGTATATGGCAGACGACAAAAACAATAAACCATGCACGATAGACAACTTGAAAACAAAACAACAACCTGCGCACGACAGATGACTTATGACTTTATAAAGTCAATAAACCATCTACGGCAGAAGACTTAAAAATAATAAACCATGCACGACAGGAGAAAAAAACAATAAACCATGCACGATGGAGGACTTAAAAACTATAAACAATGCACAACAGAAGACTTAAAAACATTAAACCATGTGCGGCAGGAGACTTTAAAATAAAAAACGATTTATATAACAAGTCTTAAAAACCATAAACCAGGCATGGCAGAAGACTTAAAAATAATAATCCATGCACGACAGGAAATTTAAAAACAATAAACCATGTATGGCACAAGACTTCAAAACAAAAAACCATGTACGGCAGAAGACTTCAAAACTATAAAACATGCACTGCAAAAGACTTAGAAACAAGCATGCACGACAGACGACTTTAAAACAAAAAAACCAAAGCACAACAGGCGACGTAAAAACAATAAATAATGCACAAGAGAAGAATTAAAAACAATAGACCATACATGTACGGCAGAGGACTTGGAAACAATAAACCGTGCATGACACAAGACCTAATAACAATAATCAGTGCATGGCATTAAGCTATAGTAATAAGTGGTGCTTTTTAAATCAAGTAAAAAAAAATGACAAAAAAGTTGTTGAAATATATCGTTGACATTAATGGGCCAAAAGAACAGAATTTCCTCTCACCCAAAGAGGAGGAGGAGGTTCCATACTATTTTGTTCGAAACGGTAACTTAATATTAATTTTCTAAGGTCTCTTATTTCAACACACTAAAATGAACAACCATTCTTTAGACGAAAATGGTCGCAACGTAACTTAGGTGAAGGGGTTGCATTATAATAAATAAAATAAAACACTTACTCTAACCAAACTGGATGCAGATTATACAGTATTATGTTTTGGGGGCACGCACCCTTTCAGGCCAAATGATAGCACATGAGTGCATTAAAGTATATTAGACCAGAGAGATGCATATTTTAGCAAGTAAGGGGGTCACGAAATATCATTTGTACCTTTCCAAGTTGATGCAAACTGATCGGTTTGCCTGAATTTTCGGAAACATGGTACAGAACAATCTTAACGAAAATTCACCTGTTCCTTAAAAACTTGTCCCTCAAAAATATTGCAGTTGTCACGCCCAAATATTCAATATTATATTCAGTAAATAAGAATCGTTTACATGGAGTTTTATTTAAAGTAATTAATTTCCACTGACATTTCCTTACACATTTTACCTGAAGCTTCTTGAGCAATTCATAATAAAAGGTCTTTCGGGCAATTCATAACACAAGAGTCTTCCGGGTGACTGGAAATGCCCCGTCTCTTGAATGCTTAAAAATGCAGTGAATTACTGACTTGCAAGGACTAAGAGAGGAAACCCGGGGCAAAGTCCTTCCGCGTATTAAAACCTAGCAAATGCCTCTGCCATTAAAGGAAGCCATTAGGTTTCGGCGTAATATACGTTCATGCTGGCGCGACTCCTTAGTTGCTCCAACGACTCCTCCAGGTGGGAGCAAATGGGCTTAAATGGCCCGAGATCCCAAACCCTAGCGCTGGGGTAACGGTTTGACCTGTCAAATGTATCTGTATTATTGTAATTAAAGACGAGGGGAGACTTAAAGAACTTGAGAAAAAAAAAGTGAGGGGTAATAAACTTTTTGGGAATCCAATGACCCCCACCACTGAATGAAGATTGAAAACTTGCTACCCGAAACTAATAGCGCCTCACCTTCTCAAGTCAAAGAATTCCACGGCGTTAATTCCAACCGGCTCATTCTTGAATGAACATTAAGGGTATTGAAATTGCGGATATTTATTCTGACAATGGCTCGTAAAGTTAATGAATGTCCTTTCTGTTGTAATGGCTCGGGGATCCTTGATAATGGTGTTATTCCAGATCCCCTCCTCTGAACGCATCTTCAAGGCGACTTCGTCCCCGGGTCAGATTCTTAATTAACTTTCAGGCAGTTCAAAGAAACCGAAGTGAAGGAGATAAGAGGTTGATTGCTTTCTATTAAAACGTTTTTTTTCTCTTGAGTCGTTACCGCTTATTAACAAAGGAGTTTCATAATATCAAAATTCTATAATCGTATTTACATTTAGATAAATTATCGTCTTCACTTTTTTTATGTCTCACCCTTCAGCTCTGAATAATATTTATTTCGTAAAAAAACTCTACAGCTTTCAACGTAACACTCAAGTTCAGTATGAATTAAAATTAAAGTCTAAAGGTCTAAGATAACTGTTCTCTCTCTCTCTCTCTCTCTCTCTCTCTCTCTCTCTCTCTCTCTCTCTCTCTCTCTCTCTCTCAGTTTAGAATTAAAATAAGTAAGCACAGGAGAAAATTTACGGAAATAGTATACTTTCCAGCCCGCCATCAAACTACTTAATAAATTACACCTCGAAAGAAACAATTCTATAAAAGCTACGGTTTCAAATTAAATCATTATTTAGGTACACTTGATGTAAAAATAAAACTAACCACTACCAAAAAGAATAATTATTTTCGGTGCATTCCAGTGAACAACTAAAAAAAAATACTGCCACAGGGAGGTATAACTGCTCCTGATTAAAGAGTCAAGAAGTGCAAATATATCAA
Organism: Macrobrachium nipponense; assembly: GCF_015104395.2. Classification (NCBI taxonomy): domain Eukaryota; kingdom Metazoa; phylum Arthropoda; class Malacostraca; order Decapoda; family Palaemonidae; genus Macrobrachium; species Macrobrachium nipponense. The sequence continues at coordinate 23,585,037 of NC_087202.1, read as the reverse complement.
CTAAAGAACTACTTTAATGAATAAACACGAAATAATGAGATTCATTTTATACACTGCGCTCCTTCAGACTCCTAAAAGGACTTATTCATAACATACGAGGGTAGAGAGAGAGAGAGAGGTGGAATTAAATCGTAATTCCAGAGTTGTGACCCATTCATTCTCATCTTCGCGACGTTCATGAGACCTCAGCATTTTCTATGATTTTCCAAGTAACTCTCCAGGGACACTCACTGCTTGCTTAATGCTTGGGAGCCTTTGTTCGCATCACGGAAACGCCAGTGTTAGCTCCACAAACGAAAGCAGTTGGTGAAACATAGCACCAACGCCTGCATTTATTCCCAAAACAAGCAGTATCCTAGAAATACCCCATGATCCTTTATTCCCGTATAATCTCTTGAAGATTACCTTTGCCATCTACGACAAATGAAAGCCGAATTGCTATCCTCGAGAATGGTCTAATATGCTGTCACATCCAGGATTAAACCGAATGGGAATTCTCATATACATTTTTACCTTTCTAAGCCTGATTCCGATCTAAACTGAGAGTCTTATGAGACATGAAAGAAGATTGACAATACGATATGGCACTGACTTGGAACCGGATTTTAATCCAAGTGATTAAGTGCATTTGTTTTAAATCGTGCCTTGGCACAGTTCGTCCGATTCTTGAGATGGATCATGATCAAAATTGAGGCATTCTAGCAGATAGTCTATTTTATTTAGCTCAATTCTTCTCATTTAATTTAACCAAAGCATACCATAAAATTTACTTCGGCAACATATAAACAAACACAATGACGAAAGAAGGCTAAAACCTAACCTGTTGATAAAAAAAAGCAATAAAATTATAAAAGAAAAAGGATTAAAGGAGGAAAAATCAGCAGTGCAATACGCTACAAAACGAACACACCGTCGACTGCTTTTCTTTCAGAACTAATTACCAAGATCATTACAGAACTCATAAGCGGAGGGTACACATAATCGCGCTTCAGCCCACGTAATGACTCCATGAGGATAATGAGAGTAGGCAACATCAAACAGTACTGGACTGCTGTGTATCAGCGTCACTTAAAAGACTAATCAAAAAGTCGATCGAAATCGGTACCTGCTCTAACTAAAAGAGGTAAGAATATTATACTGGCATGGGCTTTATACAGAGAATCTAATTAATGGAGCTGAAAGTAGTCTACCCGCGTAATGGATTGTCAGATAATAACCTCACGGCATGGAACATTGGCATTAACAGGGAAATGCTTTCAATTAGAAGGTTGGAGCACCATTTCTCTGTTTTTTTTTTTTTTTTTTTTACTGTGGAGTCGTAAGTGGCACCATCAGTATCTCAATTCCTCCCCTTCTCTCTATGTCTCTCATCAACCCACAATTTACCAAAAATTAAGCATTTAATGTCTCTTAATTATCTGGTTAAGTAAGACATTACTTCTCTTACAATAAAACAGCGTAGGAGAGTACTTGATGAAGCGGATTAATCCTTTCCATTTTTCAAAGACTGGTTTGCTTTGTGTTTTATCAGAGATTTTTCGGTTTAAAAAATTCTGCATGCAATGGGATAATCTATATAGATTTTCACTAGTTTCGTTTTACTGTTTACTTATCTGTGGGCTTAGATGGCTACGTTTGATTATAGATTACAAAATCGTTGATTTTTTACAGAATTTCCCGAAAGTCATGTCTCACACATAATCTACACACCAGTAAGCATAGACAATCACAAACATACTCAAATCTGCCAGTGATCTTGTGAGACTTTGCATCCAATAAAACTTTAAAACAGCTGTCCTTCAAGATATTCGGAATTAACACCTCAAGGTTCTTATGCAATTCTAAAACTAGAGAAATACTCACGGCTCTACTCAAATAACCAGAAGAATAAAGTATTATCATTAACACTGACATGTATATAACCTAAGTAAACTTCAGCATGTAGCGCCTTGGCAAACAGACTTTAAAAACTGGAGGATAAAAGCATGAACACAAAAACCTAACAATTTATTCTGAAATTCTTCCCGTTAAGGGTTTACCTCACAATTTCTTTGGGTTGAAACGCACAGACCATGAAGATGCTAGTCTGATTCATTAAGTTAAAACTGAATAAAATCAAGTGCCATATTTAATTCAACTGTGAAATGTCCCAGCACGCTTACATATATTCAATGTAGGGAATACTGTGGACTCGCATATACCAATATGCTAGCAGTAAATAAGAGAAAAAATAGTCTTGCTTTTTATGTTAATTTCTTATATTCTTTCTTTCTCTCTCCCTCTGTCTCATTCATCATTATTTAACCTCGCCCTTATAATATATCACTGCTGTATGCCCCATCCAGTTTCATTACCCTAACACCATCTCCGTCAGCCAGCAGACCCTCTTATCCTTCACCCTACGGGCCCTGTGGGGTGAGTCTCCTCACCCCGTGTCTGTGTTAAGCCCAATAATCATAGCTTCATCTTATAAGCGTGATATTGCAATGAGGCAGAAACAAACCAAATTGCTGTGGAGATTCTCTCTCTCTCTCTCTCTCTCTCTTCTCTCTCTTCTCTCTCACAGGTGGGATTCATACTTCCATTGGTGTCTTAATCCACTTTGATGCTTGCTCTCCAATCCCTCTAACCACTCGGATTATATTACTGAATGTTGGATAGAATTCCACCTTGACCGTTTTTCATATCAAATGAACTCTCACGAGAACGATAAATAAAAGTGCAATAAAATTCTGGTATAAGTGTCTCCATTTTCCATTTATAACAACATCAAGGCTCCTTAAAAAAAGTATTAAAGGATTTAAAAATTATCATATTTTGTCTACATCAGATAAAATATTAAATTTAATACACCAAATAGGAGACTACGACTTAATTATATATGATAAAACGGACATAAAAAGGCACCATCTAAAAATTTCATTACATACGTACGTTAGAAATCTCATTTAGCTGCAGTTAAAAGCTCTAGCATTAAAATGACATGGATGAAATTACATATACATTAAGTCGGTATATGAATGGAATGGTAAGTAACTGCTTGAGGTATGAACATAACTGGCAATTACGAGTAATTTTATCACATTTACGTCAAGGGGTCTAAGGTAATCATGATTGAATTTCAGTTTATGCATTATCTTTATAAATATTGTAAGGTAATTTGTATTTTAAACTACCTTAAGTTGTTTACCTGCTCCCCCGAATTTTGAGAGCTGTTTACCTGCATTTTGTTTTGGGGGGAGAGATGTCGTTCGTCCCCGTTTTTATTTCAGGCAGTCTGGTTTCAAGCAGCTCACCAGTCTGTATCACCTTGATGAAGGTAGTAGTTGGAGAGGTTGTTCGCCAGTGAGGATGGTTTTGGCGATGTTAACCAGTGGACAACGGCGGAGGACCTTGATCTAGTTCTGAGTAGATGGTATCGGCATGGAAGTGGGCGATAGTGGCTCCTGAGGATTTTGTTCCAGAGGTGGCGTGGGAGACTTGTGTAGTACCCGGTTTTTCTGGAAGAAGGCGCTTCTTCCTAGGCAGCTGAGAAGCTGCAGTCGTCATGGAAGTGTCCGAAAGTCGTCCTCGCGGATCCTTGAGTCTCTCTCTCTCTCTCTCTCTCTCTCTCTCTCTCTCTCTCTCTTTGTTGTGAGAAAGAATCTTTTGGTGATTCTTATTGTACTTAATATAACAAACAAGGTTATCTGCTGTTTAGAATTATGATTGTCAGGGTTTTGGAGCAAGCATAACTCCTGGCATTTACTATTTTATAATTGTATATTTGACAGCTGGTATTTATTTCACTGGTTGCTGCTGTTGAAAGTATTTGTACTGCAAACATTTTTGTTATGGTTTTGGAGCGATTGTGACTCCTGGTTGTTTATGATTGTTATTGTAGATGAGAACGTGTTTGATTAATGTTATTATGTAATGTTATGTTTGTCTAAGTATTTTCTACTATTA
>NC_087202.1:23568589-23576089 GCF_015104395.2 Macrobrachium nipponense | reverse complement strand
GCAATAAAACGAGCTCGCCTACGCAGTGGCTGTCGCTAGGGAAAAGAGAAAAAGGAATAAATATCGAAATGCTTTTGTCAAATCCGAACCGTCGGGGTAGATTTCGCCAAAAATGCGCCAAAGGAAACGGTATAACTTGTTACGGTGAAGAAAACCGGAGAAGAGTGAGCCAATCTGTGGTGATTTCTCATCACAAAGAAATCCGGATAGGATAAGCAAATCTATGGTAACTTGTCACCTTTAGAAAATTAAGAAAGGATAAGCCAATTGGTGGTGACTTCATAAAGGGAATCAGGAAAGGGTAAGCCAATCGTTGGTGACTTGTCACCATCAGGAAATCTGGAGATGGTCAGCCGATTGGTAGTGGCTTTTCACCATAATAAAATTAGGAAAGGGTAAGCCTGTCCATGGTGACTTGTCAGCTTCAAGAAATCAGGAAAGAGAAAGCAAATCTGTGGTGACTAGTTATCATAAGGAAATCAAGAAAGGCTAAGGCAATCAGTGGGGACTTGTCACCTCAAGGCAGTCAAGAAAGAGTAAGCCAATCTGTGGTGAATTACCACCAAAGTGAGATCAGGAAATGGTAGGCAAATTATAGGCGAATTATCACCTTAGGCAATCAGGGAATGGTAAGCCATTCTGTGGTTACCTGTGACCACAAAGAAATCAGAAAAGGGTAGACCAATCGGCAGTGAATTATAACCATAAGGATATAAGGAGAGGGTAGGCAAATTTGAGGTTATATATAACTCTAAGAATTTCGGAAAGGGTAGGCCAGTCTGTGGCGAATAGTCACCATGAGTAAATCAGGAAAAGATAAGCCAAACTGTTGTGACTTGCCACCATAAGGAAAAGGAAAAGGTAGGCCATCCGTGGTGATTCGTCACCATAAGCAACTTCAGGAAGGTTAAGCCCATCGGTGGTGGCTTGTTTCCATAAGGAAATCAAGAAAGGGTAATCCGATCTGTGGTGACCTGTCAAGACAAGGAAATTATATAGGAACAGATAAGCCTATCTGCGTTGACTTTTTATTATAAGGAAATCAGGAAAATGTAAGCCAATCGGTGGTGGTAAGACCACAAGCTTATGCAAAGGCGAAATTATTCTGAGACCATTTTCAACGATTACTCGATTCTCTGAAGAAAAAAAAAGAAACACTTGCATACAGAATTCATACATACATAAATACTGCATGATGTATCAGCACTTTCGAGTTACTGGAATAGTCTCAACAGAAAAATTACTAGAAATACTATGAATATATTTCTAATGAAATGGTCATGCATTACATCAACCTTCTTGATGCCATAAAAGCATATTTGCAAGAGTATTCTGTGTCATAAATGTAAGCACTCAACACAGAATAATTACAGACACACTCATAAGATTAAAGAAAGCCAGACTCAGTGCGTTGTATCAATTTAACGAATTTTTTACTCAGTCCCCAGTTAAGATAAGAGAAAAGCCGTGTCATCTAAAAAATAAAATAGGAACCGAAAGAGAAAGTACCATAAAAACTTCCTCTTTCATTAATCAGTTGCATAAAGGAAAAATACAATAAGAATTCATGTAAATAAAGAAAAACCTGAAAAAGACCTAGCTATTTCTCCCCAAGATTAGGTTAAAGAGAAGGGAAACAGGCCTACCATACCAGTCTCTACCACATGTTGTAGTATTAGGTAGAGCAAAAGGAATACAGTGGTATGCATTTGAAAGGTATCCAACGTAAGTGAGTTTTTACTATAAAGATCATTATCAATATACCATAACCCTTATTGACTGATAGACTACTTCGCGTTCAATGGGATGGCTATGGTCATGGACGCCGATAATAATGCTCTGGAATAAAATCTATTTCCTTTTACCTGATTTACGGAAATGTTCACCTTGCGCAGTTTGGCAAAGCAAAGACTATGGTCACCGATCATGGAAATACTCTCGGCTAAAAACAAAAATAAAAAAATCTATTTTACCTGATTTATGCTAGTGCGCCGCCACGGATGGCAATAGAGCTAGATGCTTCTGAGCAGCAGCACAAAGGGTACTTCGATAAGCAAACATGACCACCGTTCCCAAAATGCCATTCTCATCAGCGTTCAAACCCGAAAGGTCGTCAATTTTCGGCATCGCCCTATTCAGTTCATGCAATTTCATGTTATTTATTATCAGAAACAAAATAACCCTGGCTGTAATATTACTGGCACTAAAAAATCTCTTATCTGAATTTGTCGTTGATGATATGCTGTAGTTTTTTCCACTGGTTTTTGGTTATTGTTGGCTTTGGTATATATGAAATTGCTGGAATATATCTATAATCAAGAATAATTATAGTATTTTTGGAACTGACGCTGCCTATTTACAACCGATATCTTTAAAGCTTCTTTCTCGTTTGTGATTGGTCCATGCAATTAAATTGTAAGCTATAACGGGTGGCAAGCAGGAAGAGCAGACAAACACACGTACATATCTTATTGTTACTAACCACGTAAACCGTATTGTAGGTTATGGTTCTGAGTTCTACGTTCATATAGGAATTTGTAGCGTTGTGTACACAAGATGTATTCATATATCACGAAAGATTAAGCATTAAATCTTACTGAAACCTACCAAAAGGTTAGCTTGCATCTTGCCAACGCACTCTTTCGCAATTAAGGATGGAGTTTGCTCCAAGGCCAACAAAAGCAAATGAAAGCTAGACTTCACATCGGATGCATTAAATGATAAAACTAAACGATTTATAAGGTCAGATACAAAGTGTACATGAGAAAGATTGCCATACTAAGCCCAAGTTTCCAATTATCAAATATTTTGGATAAGTTTTCCTCGCTATGAATATGGGAATGAAATGAAGGAAGCCGTCCTCTAAGCCAAGATATTATACATAAAATGCCATAAAACCCCAGTATTTAGTACGATGAAACTGATATCATCAACAAACAGTTGTGTATGAATACCGCCATTTGATTTTTAAAAATGCAAATATAACAATTATAAAAAAAGAGAAAACAAAAAATCTTACTTTTCCTACGTTAAGCCAAAGTGAAATCTCGCAGCAGACCAGAAAAGGCGGAGAATTCTCAAAGCTTTGCATCCCAACTTCTGGGATCTCGTGCAACTTATGAATATTGAGTGCGAATCTCAAAAGGCTTAGGCTTACATTCCCGACGGCCGAGTACTATCAAGGGGCCTAAAACCAACAAGCAAAGTCCCCTAACAACAATACCTTGTAATCAAAGGTAAACAATTTCCAGGGAAGCCATAATATCCTGAGTTCCGGAAGACTGCCTGCGTAGAAGAATGGGAAAACTGCGTCTAAAGCCGCTGCTCACAGAAGGTTATTAAAATCTGCAGATTTACCAATAAAATTATTATAAAGTATGAAAAGCATTATAAACGACATCATATTTATATATGGTGCCCTGAGATGGAAGGAAGTGGATAAATAATAAGTAAAATAAAAAAAAAGCATGAACGGTGTTGTGTAATCAAATACTCAACATCACACTTTAATGCAAAATTCATAAGCAAGGATAAAAGATCTATACCCAGATGTAGCTCCTGATGTTTGTTTACGCAAAATGCTGAAAGACAACTTATACTTCCATATGCAAAATATTAACGTAATGTACAGAATGAATATAGTAGCATCGATACGGAAAACATGATCGATTTCTACACCTAACCTCGCTCCTATATAAAAACAAGGAGTTGCGAAATTAAACCAATTGTAGCACGATCTGCATACACAACAATTTGCATTCCAGTTCCAGGTCAGCGGCCGCCTGGAACGCTCAGCCACTTTGTGCTTCAGCTCGCAATTTAGCGCAGCATACCCTTTTTTTCGTATGTATTTCGGACTCACGAGGGTGGGGGAAAAAAATTCCTGTCTTGTAACTTCAATGCAAACTAGGCAAGATTTAATCATTTTCATCTCCCTGGCCACCTTCAGCTTGTAGAGCAATTCCACCTTTGTTAAGTAACAGTGACAAATATTTCGCTGGTGAAGAATTCATAGAAATTCACCTGATATAGTCGCATACCGCATATCAGTTTGAGGAACAGAAATAATCATAATTTTCACCCTACTCTCTTTGCTATCTCCCGCCAGTAAAGGAGCAGCAACGAGAGAGAAGCCTCCCCCCCCAACCTCTCTCTCTCTCTCTCTCTCTCTCTCTCTCTGGCAATCTCGTTTAAGGGGCCATCCAGCGTTCAAGGAGCTATGATACAAGGATTGAAAAATTATGTCTCTTCGTAGTTGAACAACTGGATCAAATCTAAACTCTTGAATAATTAGAGTTCTCCTAAAGATTACCGCAGAAGTGCCGTTAATTAATAATCAACCTCTACGTATGTTCCATAAGCCTGAATCCTCATGAAAAGAATCTTAAGGAGTGTACTTGCTTTTGCATAGAAATGAACTCAGCGACGAGAGGGGTCCCATATAAATTTCCCTTTACTTGCTTCTCCCGCAGTATAATAGACGTTCATTCTGCCCTTCAGCACGGAAGGAACAATTAGGGTGGGAGAATTTTACGTCAATATGTATTCTACTATCTACTAGGGAAGGAGACACGAGGCAACTTCGCCTTCGAGTTGGCCAATTAATTAAATTCAGTCACGGAGAAGGGGCGAAAAATGGCGCACCCCAGGATCGAACTTCCGTGAATTAATCACATCCTGTGACTCAACTGTGCTCGTTCATGTCGTCTTTCTCATCAGCAACTTCCAAGGGAAAAAAATAAAAACTCGAATGGGACTTTGAGGGATTGTTTCCCGTAGCTTTACGTAGTAATGAGATGCAAATCAGCTACGGCATTTCATGTCGTCGTTACCGCAAAAACAAACTTCATACACCGGTTAGGATGCTTTAGTAAAAAATTCCACGCATATCAGCCACAATAAAAGGCTAATTTTTCTTTTCCAAATTCTTTACTTACTAACGATTTTTCAGTCATTTTTCCATATGTATCCTCTGTATCACCGCTGGAAACTTGGGTGGAAAAATGAATTTATTAAACTATGGATTTGCTAAAAGAAGTTAAAACCATATAAACTTCTAATGTTTATTACATGAACTTCAATTACTAGGAAAAATGGATCTAAATTGTGGATTTATCTGAATGCAGTCAAAAACATTCAAACATATAAGTTTATTCATTATTATCATTTTCATAACTATTCCATCCTGAAATAAGTGCAGCATTCACTGAGAAAGAAGAGCCTTCAGTGACTAAAAACCCACATAAACTTCTTAGCGTCCTTTGGTTCATTGGCGCCGCTCCCCCCCCCCCCCCCCCCCCATCCCCCCCCCCCCCCCCCCCCCCCCCCCCCCCCCCCCCATCAAAATTAATCTTCTAGTTGGAGCTCAATAAGTTTGCTCTAACGGACTGCTAGAGACAGCCATTTATTTTCCCGACCTGAGGTGACCAAGATGACCTATAGAGGCAGGGGATGGCTAGCGGTGGTTGGTGGTGGCAATCTACAAATGCGACAAAAAGTTTTGGTGGCCAGGCTGGGGATGGGGAGGGGAGGGGGAGGGGGAAGGGGAAGAGGGAACCTCAGGAAACGCCCGAGGAAGAAGATTAATGGCAAAACTTTGACCGATATTGACCCCTAAAGTAAACAAAGACAGTCCCCAGCCATCTTAAGATACCTTGGGGGCATTCCTTGAAATAACGGTTTCTTTATTATTATATGGAAATTCTTTTATCCCTTTAATACGTCTTCGAAGGATACTTAACGAGGAAGTTCTGGTACGGGAGATTAAGGTAGCCTCCACTTATACATACTATTTTAAGACCCGATTGAGTTGTCTCTATACTTATAGAGAAGTACTTATAGAGAATTACGTCAAACAAGATTTTGACGTAACTGACGTAGGTATGACAGAAATATTGATACTCTTTCGAAGGTAAAGTATGAAATTCACTCTTGGAATGTTCTCCATAATCAAATCTTTATTATCAACCACTTCAATAAAACACAGAATACATTACTGTTCATAAATATACATACAAGAACACAGACAACATATTTAAAATGTTACTTGAAATCATAAGAACCGCTGACCATTACATGGACATTACCTATGGCATACTGGACTTGATAGCAAACAATAGAATATACGGCTGATAAAAATTCGCTCTGGCAATAGTGCCCCAAAAGTGCATTTATTCTTTAAATAAAGAATTAGAAGCTTACTTTGCAGTTAATGAAATAATTGACATTTTTTAAAAAAAGGTATGGAGACTATATTGAACAATAATTTCTATTTGCTGAATACTTCGTTGTTCAAAAGATTTATCAGCGCGTCTTTTGTTATATATTCACAATGGGAGGACACCAAAATAATTTCATTAGATATGAATTTACCGCTGGCCACATTATGATAAAATTCTATCATTTCGACATGCGATAGTTACTAATCTGTACTAGATCCTTCTACCAATGTATAAAAAAACTTTTTAAAAAGGCATGCTAGAACCTGAATAGATGGTTGAATTTCTTTGATATGATTAAATGTTTAATCACTTTGATATTGTGACAGAATATGAACACAAAGCGACTAACGAATAGGTACAATAACTTTGCTTTGTGGGATTCAGGCAGTACCGGCATTGAGCGCCCACAAAACAGTTATAATTCGGAACAGGACCCAGTTTAATGTTTTACTCTTGAAAAGGACAAATTTATGAATTTATAGGCTAAGAATAACGATCTGTACTGAAGGCGCCTCTTTTATTCCTGGAAACGATGCAAGTTTATGATGCAATGAATCCCCAATAAATTTTGTAATGAAAAAACCGGATTTGGTACTACAAATGAAATGTTATCAATCAAATGAAAATTCTTCAGGAAAAAAAAAAAAAAAAAAAAAAAAAAAAAAAAAAAAAAAAAAAAAAGTCCGACCCCTCCTTTAATCTTTACCAAAACTGGAATTCCATGTGTTACTTTAGCGTGTGTTTTTCTTTTTCAAAACTTCCAGCTACCGCTTCTTTCCGCATATAAATTACAAAATAAATGAATAAACATAGTTTGTTAATACCCAGCAGCAAAGTCGTAAACAACATGCAACCCATCAACGGGCTGAGAACTACACGAAAAGAAAAATGAAACGTTCAAGAAAAAATGATGGGAAAATGGAAACTGAACGCAGAGAAAGTTTTCTCAAAATTGAATACCGACACTACATCTTTCGGTCCAATTTCCAACTTGTACTCTTACTCCCACTCTTTCCCTCCTCTCTCTCCCTCTCTCTCCCCCGAAAATATGAACAGCGTGAGAGGTTCGCCCAAGTAATGAAGTATCTTATATTTCAAACTTTTGCAGACGTCTTTGTTTATAACGCTACGAGCAAAATGTGAGAGAAAAGAAAAAGAAAGAAAAAGGTATACTTGCTGATAGCGGTAAAACATGGGAATGAGTTTCTCTCTCTCTCTCTCTCTCTCTCTCTCTCTCTCTCTCGGAGTCTACTTTCAATCGAGAAGCAAATAACGCCAA
>NC_087202.1:23553589-23558589 GCF_015104395.2 Macrobrachium nipponense | reverse complement strand
CAGCTTCGCTACGAGTTCCTACATCACTAGAGGTCAATGAATGCCAAACGGCCCATTTCATCCACTTTGATTATTAATTCTGAGTCTCCGTTTCTGTCAAAGGAGTACATTAAGAGCCTCTTAGATTTCCTCTGTCATGTCTTAGCCATTTATGGCTTCATATCCTGGAACACTTGTTCAGTGTTTTAAATTTTCTATAATCATCTTTAAGACTATCTATTCCACCTTCTCTTCTTTATTATCCTTTTATGCCTATTATTCACTATCTTTCATTCTCTGTTTTTTGTTAATTATGGTTCTTTCCTTTTTATTTAAACTATTCGTTTTATTTCCAAGGACCCTTTCCCATTCCTCTAATCTTTTACTTTCTTGTCCTTCTTCCTTTCACCTGTCAAATTATCTCTTTCTCTTATTATACGTTCACTACAAAAATAACTGCGCTTCCTTTATCACATCTGATTAATATTTTGATCCGTATACCTTTTTCTCTTCACATTTTTCTTTATCATTACCAATACCTTTTTCCTCCTTCATTTTTTATTTTTTTTCATTTATCATTATCAATAACCTTTTCTCTTTCATATTTTTACTTTATCATTCGCACAATACCTTTTTATTTCTCTTCATATTTTTCTTTATCATTATCAATACCTTTTTCTCTTCATATTTTTGTCTTTTAATCATTTGATCAAATATCTTTTTTCTCTTCATATTTTTCTTTATCATTATCAATACCTTTTTCTCTTCATATTTTTCTTTATCATTATCAATACCTTTTTCTCTTCATATTTTTCTTTATCATTACCAATGCCCTTTTCTCTTCATATTTTTCTTTATCATTATCATCATCAATGATAATTTATACTCTGCCATATTTCTCCTAACTAATGGGAACATTTCTAAAATTAATATTTACAGTAATTATTCAATTCCATATTTTCGTTTTGTTTACAATGTTTCCATTTTCTATCGTTTCCATTATCATGGGACAGGGATGACTACAGTGTCTATATCTCGAATTCACCTTTGTTTTATCATACGCAACTTTCAGATCTTAATATTACCGCTATTTTATTGTTGTTTCATGAGTTTTACGTACAAATACAGGAGAAGGGACATTTTAAACTAGAGGAAAAATGTATATATTATCATCCCTGAAGGATCTCTCTCTCTCTCTCTCTCTTTGTATATTTTTATCCATACGCGCGCGCACACGCGCGTGCACACACACACACACACATATATATATATATTTATGAAATGAATTTTATCACATCACCGTGATTCACGTACAACGCATTAAGCTAAAAATGTCCTATATTATCCAAGTCGCTCTACCTCGAAATTAATATATTTTCATATATGTTAGACGAAGTGGAATTTTTTAGTTGATAAGAAATTCGACGGGTCCGGGACTCGAACCACGGAAACCAAGAATACAGGACTATCAAGAGAGTTTATTATGAAATGAAGTAAATTCTCTGCTTCCGTGGTTCGAGTCCATGAGCCGACGAATTTCTTATCAACTAAATAATTCCTCTGCGGTTAACATACTCATATGAAAATATATTAATTCCGAGTTAGGGTGAATTAATATTAAAGGACATTTGTGGCTTAACGTTTATATATATGTATATATATATATATATATATATATATATATATATATATATATATATTTATAATATCTATATATATATTATATATATATACGTACATATATATATCATATATAACGTATATATATATATATATATAGTATATATATATATATATATATATATATATATATATATATATATATATGTGGTGTGTGTGTGTGTGTGTGTGTGTGTGTGCATGTTATTTATACCGAAGACAGGAGAGAGAGAGAGAGAGAGAGTGTTAAAATGCTTTATTTACAACGAAATCACAGTCATTCAAAATCCCTGTCCCGTATAAAATTTCAGTTCATCTACAACACTGCGTTCCGTTATTCATCACCGACTTAAACCATCTCAAACCAGCGCTGTTATTTATTGCATCATCATCATAACTAGCATCACCGGCGTCACATAAAATCTAAACACAATAATCTCATACATTCAGCCACCAAAACCCATCAATAAAAGGAGATATATAATGAAAGTTTCAAACCACGAAATAAACGCAAATATCTCAAAAAGGAGAAATTCCTGAATGAATGCAGCCTGAAATTTCAGAGGTGTCTCGATGCAGGTGCGTTTTTGAAAGCTCTCGGGGAAAAAAAGTGCGTCCATGAAAGCAATATATTCGCGCAATAGGTTCGGCTTTGCCTATATTTTTCAAAAGCAAAAAAAAAAAAACGGCTTTAATAAATGATAGAAAGGGACACCAGTCAATTTCCCGAGAGAGAGAGAGAGAGAGAGAGAGAGAGAGAGAGAGAGAGAGAGAGAGAGAGAATTTATCAAAATTCATCCGACCCAACTACAAAGGAAATCTGCAAACTTCAAGTAAAGTATGGAAGTCTTTGTTACATAAACTCTCGTTTCTGACCCTGAAGTTCTGGAGTCATTTCCCTTCCATATGATGCTGCTGTAATTATAACTATTAAACTTTCTTGCTAACTCGGGTGAACACGGCCTTAGGCCTAAGAGGAAGTAAGTTTCTCCTCCAACAAAATTTAATTATAGCATATAATGAGGATACATCACGAGGAACTCCTTTCATAACGGCATTAAAGATGTATTATCATCCTGGCCACCCGCGTTCATCCTCCCCCACCTCTGGGGGGAGGGGGGGTCCGACGATGTTCTTTCAACGGTTATATGGTAATACGGCAAGTATTTCATATAAACTATAAACTTTAGTTCTACTGTTTTTCCGTAGAAATTACTGTCATCACTGTTCAAGAACTTCCACAAAACTCGAAAAGTACCCTCTCTCTCTCTCTCTCTCTCTCTCTCTCTCTCTCTCTCTCTCTCTCATCTCTCTCTCTCTCTCTCTCTCTCTCTCGTCTCTTACTGATATATAAATCTCTCTCTCTCTCCCTCTCTCTCTCGTCTCTCTCTCTCCTCTCTCTCTCGACTCTCTCTCTCTCTCTTTCTGATGATATATACTATTTACAAACTTATTAAGAGAGAGACAGAGAGAGACAGAGAGACAGAGAGAAAGAATATTGTATGGGAATCAATGCAGACTTTTTCGTTTTGTGTAAATTTATATACATATACACACACACAGACATATATATATATATATATACATATATAGATATATATATAATTATATATATATATATATATACATACATATATATGTGTATGTGTGTGTGTGTATACGTATATATATATACAAAGTACGTATATACATTTTACTGCATAGATATATATATATATAAATATATATATGTATATATATGTATATATATATATAAATATTATATATATATATAATAAACATTATACACTCGTTCCACATATATATATATATATATATACTATATATATATATATGTATATATTTTATAATATATATATATATATATATATATATATATATATATATAATGCAATATGTGTGTGTATGTGTGTATATATGAAATATATACATATATATATATATATATATATATATATATATATATATATATATATATATACATACACATACGCATATACACATACATATATACGTGTGTATGTATATAATATAAAAATAAGTATGCAGTATATGTATATACGTACTTTACATATATATATATATAATATATATATATATATATATATATATATATATATATCACAACACACACACACACACACACACACCACACACACACATATATATATATAATATATATATATATATATATTATAAATATATGTGTGTGTGTGTGTTTCTGGGTGTCTGTCTGTGTGTGGGAGTGTGTGTGTGTGTATGTGTGTTTGTGTGTGTGTGTGGGTGTGTATGTGTGTATTATACCGTATTTATTCATTTACGAAACTCCAATATACATTTCTCACTGATGTCTTCTTTTATGAATTAAATTCTCCAACAGACAGTCAATAAAAGGATAACAAACAAAAGACCTCTACTCTGTTTGATCAATCACAAAATACCCCGGCCAGGATGCCTTAAAAGAAGACACTTTGGCATACACGGGCACACCCGCAAGTCAAGCAGAGTAACGACATAACGACTTGCAGAAGATTGTTTTCGTGCCCTGACTAAACACAGCATCCGGGGAAAGAAATGAGATCTGTTTATCTCCGCCAAACGCTACAGATGCCCTATAACTTCGATCATTTCTCTTTACCCTAAGAGGCAGTGGGTAGAGATGGCGTCAATTTTTCCTTTATTCTTAATTAATCAATCCTGGTTGCCACGGGAAACATCGAAAGGTCTCGTCAGACATTCTCTCTCTCTCTCTCTCTCTCTCTCTCTCTCTCTCTCTCTCTCTCTCTCTCTCTCTGCTAGAGCGGTTGATATAATTTTATTAATATTTGGGAGATCAGGATGTAACGGAATTTTTTGACAAACGAATTGAAGAAACAACATTAAATTACTTATTCAGCAGTTATACTTCCAGTGACTATAGAAATTATATTAATAGAAATTTTACACTTATTCCCATTTGGTGTTTAGACAATGTTGTAAATGTGAAGGCAACTAGACTGAGAAATATAGTAATATATGATCTAATTTTATTATTAGTTTTATGTAAAATAAATAAAATAAAACCTGATAAGCTTGAATTGTGAGACCTGTTTGTATATATATATATATATATATATATATATATATATATATATATATATATATATATATTCATATATATTATATATATATTATATATATAATATATAAAGGTTTTTGCCACGAAGGAAAAAATGAAAAAGCGAGATAGCCGAGTTTGCCTAGTTAAAGGGTCCTGAACAGGACCGAAAGTAACTCGGCTATCTCTGTTTTTTTATTTTTTCCTTCGTGGCAAAAACCTTTATTTATACATAGCATCACGTTTTATGTACTGCGTGATCATG
>NC_087202.1:23548589-23551089 GCF_015104395.2 Macrobrachium nipponense | reverse complement strand
AAAGTAAACCTCATTTACAGACTCTTCTTTCTTTTGCTAAGAGGGAAACAAGATGGCGGAAAATTCAACTCCCCACAAGAGACAATGTAAATAATAATTAAATTAAATCTCTCGAAAAAATGAAACGGGGAATATTCGCAATATATCAATGAATATTTCACAACTCCCACACAAGAGACAATCTAAACCAGTTGAATTAAATTTTTCAAAAAGTATAAATAAAATATTGGCAATATATTCCTGAAAATTACAACTCCCCACAAAAGATAATTTCAATTAAAAAAAAAAAAACACAAAAAATAAACGTAGATGACCAGATTCTGGGTTATTTGCGGGTTCGAACTATGAAGGAGAACACGAGAGTAATAAGTTTATATGCATGCGGTGTAGGACATGCAAAAGTAATAATCGAGGGAACGTTTAGCAAAGGTGTACTCTTCTTAGCTATACAGGTGCCCTTTACTTGTCGTTATTATTATGTTGATTATACTAGTGGCACATCCAGACGGCGGTTGGGATTCTTACTGGCACTCCATGGCGATAGTTCTTTGTGAGCGGCCCGACGGCACTGACCCAATCTATTCAGTACGGGCGACGGTAACGAACTGACCTGACCGCTTTGGGCGGCCTCCGTTTCAAGATACACATTCACATGGCATCGTTATGCCAGAAGCTGATTGGTTATTCCGGCCCCATACACAGAGATGCGTCTCGGGGAACTCTTTTCAATTACACAAGCCCCGCCACGCTAACTACCAATGTCTTCGGTGATTATTCTTGCGTTGCACATACAAATAGTATCACTGTCTTATGTCTGTTTCACGGAACTTCAGAATATCACCGGAAGGGCATATTCAAAACTGTAGCGAATCAGCTTATAGGTAACCATAGAACTGAAAATTTCACAACTTCCCTCAAGAGATAATAATCTAAACAATCATTAAATCTCTCGAAAAATGTAATGGGAAATACTGGCAATACATCACTGAAAATTTCACAGCCCTCCACAAGAGACAATCTAAACCATAAGAATTAAGTTTCTCAAAAAATATGACCAAAATATTGGCAATGTTCCATCGGTGTAATCTGATAAATGCCCCGTAAAGGGATAAGGCTGCAAGATACGAGCTCTTCTCCACCCTGGCTGCCACCCACCATAGCTGCATATTTATCCTGAACACAAATCGTTCCGCTTCGACTGGGAATCGAACGTGGCTCTCTCGCTGGTGAAGCAAGCGTCATAGTTTAGTCAGCCATAAAAGATATATACAATTTTAAAATTTCACATGGCAACTTGGTACTCAGAAAAACAAAAACTCTCATTAAACATTTCTCAAAGAACCTGTGAAAACTGCTATACCACGGACTTCTACATGCAAACTCCCAATAAACTGCTTTAAAACCAGCGATTTAAAAGCAATAAATAGCACGTGTTGAAGCCCAAATCAAACACAAGGGAGAGAGAGAAAAAATAATGTTCATTTGACGAAATGACGGAAAAACGGTCTTTTATTCCACCTGAAATTCAATCTAATACATAACACTTGCTAGCGACATTTTGACTCGCTCTCTGTAATAAGGACCACTGTTCTTCACCGTCCCCCACAACCGTTCCTCCAACCGATAACCTTCAACAATTTTCGTCTCCCACCTCAATAAAAAGCACCTGTCCGCTGGGCCCAATGGGACAAAAAGTTGAGTAATATAAACGAAAAAAAAAAATA
Organism: Macrobrachium nipponense; assembly: GCF_015104395.2. Classification (NCBI taxonomy): domain Eukaryota; kingdom Metazoa; phylum Arthropoda; class Malacostraca; order Decapoda; family Palaemonidae; genus Macrobrachium; species Macrobrachium nipponense. The sequence continues at coordinate 23,549,365 of NC_087202.1, read as the reverse complement.
ATAATAAATTGAAGGAATGAATATCGCTGCCTTCACGAGCAGTTAAGAAAAGAGCCATAACTTTCGCACCCCGTGTTTGCATCCGAGCACACATGACTCATGCGATCATTACCGGTGGGGGGCAGCCCAGTAAACTTCTGACGGGTCCTATAATCTAAACAATCATACGTCGTAGATCTATTTCGGTTCATTTCGGCATTTGATAACGCTGCAATTTGCTTCCCAGCCGCCCTCATCCGTATCGCCCGCTGTCATGCAAAACCTCGATCGATTTGTGGGCAGTGCATTGCCGACGAATACGCTGTGAAACGTTAAGCCGAAGCTTCGCTGGGTTCTTTTCTGCTTCGAAAATAAGAATGGGTGGCTCGTTCTGCATCGCTCTCATGTGGTATCGATATTTCTATCAATTTTATTGGTATTTTTCAGTATTATGACTTTTAAAAGATATAATAACGGTAAAAAAAAAAAAAAAAAAAAAACATTTGAGTGTATGTTAACAGTTGAAGCCAATAAAACTATATTATAACCGTGTACCACACCAAAATAGGCTAATTTTGGTATAACTAATATGCATGCATGCATATTGGCTGTACAATGCACTGCATTATGGTGTTTTTTACATTTACAGTTGAAACAAATAAATATATTTGGTAATCTGCAACCATAACAACGATATAAAAATCTTGCCAATTTGATTTATAAGTATATAATTGGGCATGTAAACAACATACTCTCATGCATACAAGTATACAATGCACTGCACTGCATTAAGCTTT
>NC_087202.1:23536089-23538589 GCF_015104395.2 Macrobrachium nipponense | reverse complement strand
TAATATCTCACCATGATACACACACATTTATTATATATATATATATTAGATATATATTAAATATGTTATGTAATATATGATATATATATATACATATACACACACACACTACACACACACACCACACACACACACACACACACACATATATATATATATATATATATATATATATATATATATATATATATATATATATAAATGTGTGCATGTGTACAGTTTATCCTGCATTTTCAAGTTCACAATGAGTACAAACATAGTTTACAGAGTTTTATGTACAAAACTGAGTAGTGGTGGTCGGGGTTACTGTTTCTTGATTCGGGTAGCATATTCTCCAAACAGAAAGGACAGGGGAAGAGGATCAAGGGTTAACCCAGGGTGGAGGTTAAAATTCCTAGTGCACGTGGCTTCAATGAACACAGTTCCCAAAAGATTTCTTTTTTGATAGTCGTTGGCCTTGCAGAATATAGATGAATTATCCTAGTTAATGGCATGGCCTGTCTTAAGCCAATGATCTGAAATGCCATTGTTTCCTAGGCCTCTTGAAACAGCATATTTGCGTTGGAAACATCTTTTCAGTCCTTTTGATGTTCGGCAAATATAAATCTGATTATAATCTTTACAAGGGATACTGGATACAGTATTTTTTGAACTGGACGAACTATTCTTAATTGACATATTTCTTAAAGTATTGTTATAATTCAATAATAAATTAATATCAATAATTTTAGGGTTGGTATTACAGATATAAAATTGGAGTGAAAAGGTAGACAGAGATTATGCTTAAGTTCTGTATTAACTCTGGTTGGATTGTAATATATCGTTTTTGCTTTATTCTTACACAATTCCAAAAATATGAAGGATAACATAATGAATCTCCTATTTTGTCAATAATTTTAAACTCATCGTCCAAGAATTCAAGACTACAAATTCTTAATGCTCTAAGATACGTACTAGTAAATGTTGATATGTCAATTTACTCAGCACCGTTTGAATAAATCTTCTGGAAACTGTGTTCATTGAAGCCACGTGCAGCAGGAATTTTAACCTACACACTGGATTAGCACTTGATTCTCTTTCCCTGTCCTTTCTGTTTGGAGAACAATATGTCCGAATCAAGAAACAACTCCCCCCACCATTTCTGAATTTTGTATATAAAGCTCTGTAAACTAAAACTATGTACTCAGTGTAAACTTGAAAATGTAGAATAAACTGCGAAAGAACTTATTCCAAATCCCGGTTTTCACTCGCCTTCTTACGTGGTTTTTGTGATATTCTCAAGCATGGCGACTTTCATGCTACATTGAATATATATATATATATATATATATATATATATATATATATATATATATATATATATATATATATATATATATATATATATATATATATATATGTATGTATTTATAGATATACCTCTTTAAGTAGGCTACTCACCGTCGTTTTTAACAAATATACGGACAGCACTTGAAGACGGAGTTGAAATCCAATTCTCGGTGCTTACCTGGGGATGAGAGAAATATAGAAATCAATAAAACTATCAAGAAAAAGAGCCATTCCGATTTTCAATAGCAAATATTTTAGTACAAATTATTCCAAAACGAAATAAATATGCTTTCCCAAAGGGATAATAAAAAAAAACAATATTTTCGTGTTGGGTTTCGTTTTGACGAGTGGCATTCCTTAGTTGTAAATATAAGAAATAAGGTTGGGGGAGTGAACGAAAAAGGTAAATGGTTGGAAAAGGCTGGTATAACTTCTTAATATCTAAAAAAGCTCAACAGTGCATAAGATTTAGGGGAATGGTGTAGGAATGGCATGTGTCTACAGGCGTTTGACGCCCTGCTGATGAGCCTTTCTATAAGTGTAAGAAGACTAAGGTAGAGGAAATTTTCTGCATAGGGGTTTCATCCACGACTTGTAATGTCCACTGTGTTTTTCATTTTCTCTAGAGTTCCTTTCAGTAACGATAAACGGCTTCACAGTGAATCAGTTAGGAAAGATGATAGAAGATTTGAATAGCGAAAGCAGAAATGTAGGACCGAAAAAAAATGTGAGTAAAACTAATATAATGTTCAATGAAATTGTAGAGAGACAACAAATATCGGTTATGGACGTACCTCTAGAGATTCTTAATGAATATACGTATTTAGGACAGACAGTAAGTGTTTCCCCAGGGCATGAGACCAAAATTAAAAGAAGGATAAGCATGGGATGGAGAGCTTTTGGTAAACAAATTGAGATTATGAAAAGTAAAATGACACTTTTTGTAAAAATTAAAGTATTTAATCAGATGGTCCCACCAGTATTAACTTATGCATCAGAAACTTGGAGCCTTAATAAAGCCTTACAACACAAGCTAGTTACAACTCTAAGAGCCATGGAAAGAACAATGATGGGAATAGCACTAAGAGAAAGAAATAGAGCAACATGGATTCGAGGGCAAACTAAAGTAGAGGAGATTCAAACAACAAGTAAGAAAAAGAAACGGACGTGG
>NC_087202.1:23511089-23528589 GCF_015104395.2 Macrobrachium nipponense | reverse complement strand
AGGTAAAGTGAATTTAGATATTAAAGGACATTTGTAGCTTGACTGAATATATAAATGGATCACGGTTCGATGTGATAATTATTCATGTATGTATGTATGTAGTATATATATATATATATATATATATATATATATAATATATATATATATATATATGTTGTATGTACTATGATATATATATATATATATATATATATATATATATATATATATATATATATAATATATTATATTATATATATATATATATATTATATATATATGTATATATATATATATGTATATATATATATATATATATATATATATATATATATATATATATATATATATATATATATATATATCTATATATATATATATATATATATATATATATGTATATATATATATAGTATATATATATATATATATATATATATATATATAGTATGTATATATATATATATATATATATATAAATATATATATATTATATATATATATACACACACATTATATATATATATATATATATATATATATATATATATATATATATATATATATATATATATATATTATGTTCTTCTTAAAAACCTAGCGCAAAAGTTAATTCTCCCGCTAATCTAGTACTTTAATTAAAGAAAATGGGGAGATAATATGAAAATAAGGAAATTTGTTTCATCAAGACCAGTCTCCGGAAATGAGGAATCCTTTAAGGACGTGTTACAACCAACTTCCTTTGAAGAAATAAAACAGTGACTGCTATCACAGCCTTATATCGCCTACGATATATAGGAATAAAAGTATAGAGTAAGCATCTACGAATATTACCCATGATATACTACACAAATATAAAAAAAGTACAAAAACAGTGAAAGAGGTCAAATATACCAGGCAAGAATCGAGACATGTAATCAAATTTGCGGAATAATTAGTACTATAACTGTTAAGAAATAATATTATTTGTTTAACCTGATCAATTTTGATTTCGCAAACACCACATTAAACAACACAAACAGAAAGAAAGAGAGAGAGAGAGAGAGAGAGAGAGAGAGAGAGAGAGAGAGAGAGAAAGGAACGAAGACTGCGCATGCAAAGTGAAGATAATTATGAGGCATCGGCAACTCATGATCACCCATGACGGAAAAAGATTTCATTTCGAAATACCTTGCAAATACTGATTCAATGCCGATGGCTGCCAATAAAATGTCTAAACTACACTTATTAACCAAACATGAGTATGTGTATAAATTAACTTGGAATACACATTTAAATCATATGCTTTGAATCCTTAAGTGCATAAATACATGCTTATCTTCGACAATATATACACCAAAATCTTTGTGAAATATCTTTACCAAGTGATTTTAAATATAACTACAAACATAACGATTTCAGAATTTATTTACATTCTCAAACTGAATAAATCTGAATAAGACAGGATTACGGACAGCTCTATGAGCAAGAGGCCGTGCTGGCATAAGGCCAGCTTAATCTTCAACAACAAGAATAAGACAGGATGATGAAGAATTTCAACGGCTAATTTCATCTAGCAATTCCTCCAGGAAATATTCTTGTCAGGAAATTGCTGTAACTAAATTAGCGAGCAGGAACCTTCTTTGTGCATAATACTATTCAGCAGACATATAACCAACCCCCAACCGACTCCCCCCCCCCCCCCCATTTCCCTTTCCTCTCTCTTCTCTCTCTCTCATCTCTTCTCTCCTCTCTCTCTCTCTCTATCTCTCTCTGTATATCAAAATAAGCAAAAGCTTTTTTTCTCTCTCTTTCTTCTCTCATTTGTATAATAAGCAGATAATCAAAAGAGCATTCGCCGGCATGTTCATCGTTGAACTTAAAAAAAAAATACATACTACTTTTGGAAATCTTCAATACAGGAGATTCATCATTCACCACTGAACACATATACGTACTTCCCCCCGTCCTCTCTCTCTCTCTCTCTCTCTCTCTCTCTCTCTCTCTCTCTCTCTCTCTCTCTCTCCTTCACACACGCACACACACAGAAAATCAAAACAGTATTCATTCTTTAACTGTATAAAACCGAAACCGCAACTTTGTGGAAATTCATAATTTTGAATAGGTTCATCCATGATTAAGCAGTTAAAGATGTATATGATATTTATTGCCGTCTTTACTTTTTATGGTAAGCGAACTCCAGTACAATAGCGCGCGGGCGTGTAGGCTTGAATTCCTAACCCATATATAAAATAAAAGAGGTCTAATATCATCGAAAAATATTTAGTCATTACCACTCAAGTAAGCAACCTTTTATAAACAAGCAAATAAGCGCAATAAATTGTCGGAAAAAATTTGCGATGCATCCATTAACACTAATATCTAATTAATTACAATCATTATATTGCACTACGTGAATAGTTTTTTAATTATGATGTGAAATAATAACTTTTTATAAGTATTTAAGAAATGTGACCATAAGTTTCCATCTTCGCTTGCGGTTTGAATCTGGGGTTACTCTGTTGCATTCCGTGAAAGAGAGAGAGAGAGAGAGAGAGAGAGAGAGAGACTCTTGTTTTTGCTCTTTCGACAGTGTCAAACGACCAATACAACATTCGTCCTTATCCATTGTTCAGATATACACTGACCAATTAGGTTAGAGGGAAAAGTATCCACCTGGTTCCTTCCTCGGTTGGGTTCGAATTTGTGGAGAGAGAGAGAGAGAGAGAGAGAGAGAGAGAGAGAGAGAGAGAGTCAAAGACTTTGCCTCTGACACCTAATGAAAAATTTAAAATTCTTCCCAATATCTCAAGTTTCTGATAATGGTTAGAGCGGAGCTCACCAAGTCAAATCCTTCTGCTCACGAGACGCTAAATCATGTGTCAAATAATGAATATTAATAGAGAGACAACACGAGACTGAATGTTAATTACTGCGCTACTACTGCCAAAAAAAAAGCCAAGGCGAAAGGAAAAAGATAAGCACCATTTTATGTTACATTATAAAAAGCCATAAAGCCATACATATTGTCTTGAAGAAAAACAGCCTGTCTCGTTATTAACCAATTAGCGCTAGGCTTTATGACTACCATTAGAGGGGAAAATTTACCGCTTAATTGCGTAATTATTGCTATGCAAATGAAAGAGATGAGACTCGGCTCTTATTTCTGAGAGGAAAATACAACCGGCAGGTTGACTTCCAGATAATGACTAATTAGGGAGGAGGAGGAGGAGGAGGAGGAGGAGGAGGAGGAGGAGGTATTTCCCCATTTCTTGGTGTAGATTTGGACAATTCGATTTTAACAAGTGCGAATGATATACTGTATATATATATATATATATATATATATATATATATATATATATATATATATATATATATATATATATTTTATATATATATATATATATATATATATATATCATATATATATATATATATATATATATATATATATATAGTATATATATATATATATATATATATATATATATATATATATATATATATATATATATATATATATATATATATATACTATATATATATATATATATATATATATATATATATATATATATATATATATATATTATATATATAGATATATATATATATATATATATATATATATACATATATATATATATATACACACACACACACACACATATATATATAACGTAATATATATAATACATATATTATATATATATATATATATATATATATATATATATATATATACATTTATATATTATATAATTATTATATATTATATATATATATATAGTAATATACACACCTATATGGAAGTACGAATATTATTTCTTCGAATTCATGATACAACTCCAAAAATCCTTTAGTCTCAGGCAAGAACTAAAAGTTAACTGTAAAGGTAACTTCGACTCGCGTAATTCAAATGAGTTTTTTTTTTCCCCCAAATGAAATTTGCTCTCAAAGGCTGAATGGCTATATATAAATAGTATTTCCACGATTGTCTAGATTATATCAGACTTTAATTTCAGATCCATAAAATAAGGAAAAGTTTTGAATCCTACCGTAAAAAAAAAAGTTATGCTATTATTTTATAAAAACGGTTCACTTAAATAACTACCACAAGGATACTTTACATACTAGTAAGTGCCAACGACCCCGGGATGGAGAACAGCAGGTCTAAACGAGGAGTTAATTATTATTATTATTATTATTATTATTATTAATATTATTATTATTATTATTATTATTATTATTATTATTATTATTATTATTATTATTATTATTATTATTTTTATTTTTTTTATTTTTTTTTTTTTTTTGCTCTATCACAGTCCTCCAATTCGACTGGGTGGTATTTATAGTGTGGGGTTCCGGGTTGCATCCTGCCTCCTTAGGAGTCCATCACTTTTCTTACTATGTGTGCCGTTTCTAGGATCACACTCTTCTGCATGAGTCCTGGAGCTACTTCAGCCTCTAGTTTTTCTAGGTTCCTTTTCAGGGAACTTGGGATCGTGCCTAGTGCTCCTATGATTATGGGTACGATTTCCACTGGCATGTCCCATATCCTTCTTATTTCTATTTTCAGATCTTGATACTTATCCATTTTTTTTCTCTCTTTCTCTTCAACTCTGGTGTCCCATGGTATTGCGACATCAATGAGTGATACTTTCTTCTTGACTTTGTCAATCAACGTCACGTCTGGTCTGTTTGCACGTATCACCCTATCCGTTCTGATACCATAGTCCCAGAGGATCTTTGCCTGATCGTTGTCTATCACTCCCTCAGGTTGGTGCTCGTACCACTAATTACTGCAAGGTAGCTGATGTTTCTTGCACAGGCTCCAGTGGAAGGCTTTTGCCACTGAATCATGCCTCTTTTTGTTCTGGTTCTGTGCAAGTGCCGGGCATTCGCTTGCTATGTGGTTTATGGTTTCATTTTTCGTATTGCACTTCCTACATATGGGAGAGATGTTATTTCCGTCTATCGTTCTTTGAACATATCTGGTTCTTAGGGCCTGATCTTGTGCCGCTGTTATCATTCCTTCAGTTTCCTTCTTTAGCTCTCCCCTCTGTAGCCATTGCCATGTGTCATCGCTGGCTAGTTCTTTAGTCTGTCTCATGTATTGTCCGTGCATTGGTTTGTTGTGCCAGTCCTCTGTTCTTTCTGTCATTCTCCTGTCTCTGTATACTTTTATTAGTCCTTCTTCCCATGCACTCTTTAGCCACTCGTCTTCACTGGTTTTCAGATATTGCCCCTGTGCTCTGTTCTCGATGATGATGCAGTCCTCTATACTTAGTAGTCCTCTCCCTCCTTCCTTTCGTGTTATGTATAGTCTATCCGTATTTGCTCTTGGGTGTATTGCTTTGTGTATTGTCATATGTTTCCTGGTTTTCTGATCTATGCTGCGGAGTTCTGCTTTCGTCCATTCCACTATTCCTGCGCTGTATCTGATTACTGGCACTGCCCATGTGTTTATGGCTTTTATCATATTTCCGGCGTTGAGTTTTGACTTGAGTATCGCCTTGAGTCTCTGCATATATTCTTTCCTGATCGTGTCCTTCATCTCTTGGTGTTTTATATCCCCTCCTTCCATTATTCCCAGGTATTTGTATCCTGTCTCATCTATGTGTTTGATGTTGCTCCCATCTGGTAGCTTTATCTCTTCAGTTCTCGTTACTTTGCCTTTTTGTATGTTGACTAAGGCGCATTTTTCTATTCCAAACTCCGTCCTGATGTCCCCAGATAAATCCTTACAGTCTGGATTAGGGTATCTATTTCCTTGATGCTCTTACCATACAGCATGATGTCGTCCATGAACATCAGATGGTTGATTCTGTTGCCTCTTTTCTTGAGTTGGTACCCGGCATCCATATGGAACAATCCCATAAGGGCCATTGTCTTCAAATTCAAGCTTCCAAAAAAGAATATGGTGTTCATTGGAAAGAAGCACCAGAAAGTGGTAGGAAATGCAGAAAGAAGAAATCATTTATGAAGAAATAAACATTAAATTAACAAATTCATAAATAAATAGATAGAAATGTAAATACAAGAATTGTTTTAAGGTAGCAATGCATTCATTTTCGCTTGAACTTTGGAAGTTCCAATGGCTCGTTGATTAACCCTGCTATACATAGTCAAAATAAATATATTTATACTATATACAGGATTTCGCTATACATAGTAGATTGTGACGTCTGCAGACAAGAATGGACTAAGCTGTCTACATTGTCCTCATCACTTGAATGTTAATATCTGTCATTTCTAATTAAACCGTTATTCGACACAAAACACGCAGGACGATTCACCTTCCAGGATAATTACCAATTACCTATACTTTCATTCCTGTAGTTATGTGAATACAGATTTCTGCGTACGCATCAGGAGAGAGAGAGAGAGGAGAGAGAGAGAGAGAGAGAGAGAGAGAGAGAGAGAGTGGTTAATACAAGCAAACTTCTCTTCAGAGAATAGGAAATATTCCCAAGCAGATCCACTGAACATTCCAATTCTTATTTTCATACAACAATAATAAATTAGATCGTAATGGAGATGAAAATTCTCCTGTAATTGTTTCCAAGGGATGATAAATTCTTCCACAAAATACAATTATTATACCAAATTTAGGCAAAATGCAATCTTACTGAAAGGTCATATAATCATATCAGACCCCGAGGAAAAGCTTGGGGTCGCATAACTCGAAAATGACCTTTTGTTCCATATGCTGGGAAGAAAATATTCTTTGTTTTAATACCATACATACAAGACGTCGTACCGGGAGGAACGCCCATCCTACAGGCTTATCTCAAATGAAAATCTAATTAAGATCCGGCTACTTACATCCGCCATGGGAAATAACTTCGTGCAAAATATTTCACGGGAATGTGAACATGCCACATTGTATAAGGTCAAGAGAATTCATGTCATGAAAATTACTGTTGCAGCTCTCAGGTCAATGCGAGGTCATTTGCATCTCAGGAGAGAGAGAGAGAGAGAGAGAGAGAGAGAGAGAGAGAGAGAATTTCCTTGAGACTACCGAGTCCTCCTGCCTTACTCTGAAACTGAACAAGTTCAGGATCGAGTGGTGCAGTGGGTACGATAGGTAATAACCAAAGTTACATTGAAGTTTCAAGAACGCTCAGAAATCTCTCTCTCTCTCTCTCTCTCTCTCTCTCTCTCTCTCTCTCTCTCTCTCTCTGTTAGAGATTGGTTATTATTTCCCTGGTTCCGTCTTTCAGAAGCTGCAGCTGAATTTGATTTTTTTTAATCTATAAAATTATAATGCACGGCAAAATTCATTGATTTTATATTTTAAAATATAAAAAATACATCTTCCTCTGCATCTTATAATACATGAGTTCATTAGAAAAATTTGTTACACTGAATAGAAACTAAACTTAAAGACCAACGTTATTCAGGTCACGTGAGAAATTATAAATAATTATATATATTTTGGACTAAAAACACCTATGACATCACTACCAACCATGAACAACTAAATTTGAAAACGTAATTTCTTCCAGAAGTTTTGGACAACTAGACACACACACACACACACACACACACCACACACATATATATATATATATATATATATAATGTATATATTATATACATATACATCTATATATATATAATATATATATATATATATATTATATATATATATATATTATATCTATATATATATATATATATATATATATATATATATATATATATAATATATAGCCTACAATAACTTGAGACAAATAAGGTAAAGGGTATATTCCAATAACCTTATCCAACTGTAATCATAACGGCCCTTCTTCTAAAACATTTGCTTGTTAGAATGGGAAACAAAAATTTTCAAACAGCACTGAACACTGAGCACCGTAATTATTACCAGCTCAACACTTCCAGGAAGGTTGCGATCTATATGATTCCTCAAACCACAAAGATAGGAGGATTCAACAAGCAAACGGACTATGCATCATCCCAAAATGGCCTGAGCTGACCCACCATCAGGAAACCATATATCAAGAGAGAGAGAGAGAGAGAGAGAGAGAGAGAGAGAGAGAGAGAGAGAGAGAGAGAGAGAGAGAGAACTTTTTTGCTATATAGCTCAATTAGAGAAACATTCCAAAGTAAACTAAGCAGATTAAATTAATACCCACTTACTATACAAACTGAATAAGACTTTAATACGTGAAAAACACACAAAGTACATTTTTTCCTTTCCTTTAGTCAACTCGGAGGAATATGGCCGTCGGTTAGCATACGAATATTGCACACAAAGCAAACATAACCCACGTGTCTGTATAAACCTCCGGGGCTTAGGGAATGGGGAGATGAACAAGTAAATGGGAAAATTCACCAACGGAGAGCAAAAAAACCAGAGAGAGAGAGAGAGAGAGAGAGAGAGAGAGAGAGAGAGAGAGCTACTTTCATTAGCAGTGCTATTTGGTATTAAGAATTGTTCATGTTTTTTTTCTTTAAATGTTTGGGAGAGAGAGAGAGAGAGAGAGAGAGAGAGAGAGAGAGCTACTTTCATTAGCAGTACCATTTGGTATTAAGAATTGTTCATGTTTCTTCTCTTTAAATGCTTGGAGCGCGAGAGAGAGAGAGAGAGAGAGAGAGAGAGAGAGAGAGAGAGAGAGAGAGAGAGACTCATTCGCCCCTATTCATCTTTTCGGCGACAGAGAAGGGAAACCGGAACAAACAACATGGGCAACCCTCTTGCCTTCACAAAAGAATAATATTCCTCAACAACCGCCGTTAATCACATTGCGGGTGGGATTATGGCGTGGCATTATTCATCTCTTAGAATGGAAGCTGAAGCCTTATAGGTCTGACCGAACACAATCTCTGTGACAGCGCTTGACCGGAGTTAAGGCTTTTCTTGTGATGCGGAAGGTTTTTCCTTTCACTTTTTTTTTCTTTTTGACGGGCAATGAATGAATGATTCAAGACCGTCTGGCGCCATTTGCGACAAGTCCTAAGTAAGTCCTAAGTAAAAGAACAGAATACGTCAGAAGAGACACACTTATGTAACTCATTAAAATAACATGATAACAGAGCTTATGCAATAATTTTCAGACATTTAAGTATTCCTATCTATATAAATCATTAACAAAAATCAATACTTTTCGGACATTTAACAGTGAAATTAATCGAATAGTTTCCAGATATTGAAGAAACCCAGCAACATAAAATTTATATAAGTGATCATTTTCGGACCCTTATGTAAATCATAGAAAAAAAAACAGTAAGAATCCTATACATTTCAGGCATTTAGGTAAACACAACAAATGAAATGGAAAGAAAGCTATAATTTCTAGACATTTATGTAAACCCAAAAAGTAAAATTCAAAGGAAACTATTATTTCTGGACATTTAAGTCAACCCAAATAGTAAAGTGGAAATAAAGCCATAATTTCTAGACATTTAAGTCATCCCAAAAAGTAAAATGGAAAGGAATCTATAATTTCTAGACATTTAAGTAAACTAAAAAAATGAAATGGAAAGAAAGCTATAATTTCTAGGCATTTAACTAATCCAAAAAGTAAACAGCCATTAAGTAAACCCCCCACAAAATTAATTGGATAGAAAGCATCAGTTTTCTTGAGATTTCAGTATACCCCATAAAAATAAATAAAAAGAAAGAAGAAAAAATCTTTTTTTCAGGAATTTAAGCAAACCCCAAAAACACAATGGAAATAATTTTTAGACATATAAGTAAATCTTAATAAAATGGAAGACTACAACCATTTATAGACGTTCAAGAAATCCATCAAGATATAATGCAAAGAAGACGATAATTTTGGGACACTCAATTAACCTATACAAAGCAATATAGAAATAATGCAACAATATGGAAAGACTGCAATAATTTCCATACATTAAAGGAATAAGTCAGGAAAGATCCAGTCAACCCAAACCCTTAACCAAAGCAATGCAATAGCCCAAGACAAATGTAAACAACGGCAGCGAAAACAATTAACTGCAAGCAATGCAAATACCCTTGACACACGGAGAACGTGTTTAATCTTGGAGCCATAATTAAAAGGCGAAGGTCCGAATGAGAAAAAAACAAACTAACAACTCTTGCTTAATGAATGCAGCCCTTTGTTCCTGGAGATCTGCTTGCCAAACAATTCATCCGTGCTTTATCGTGCTTGAAGACAATTGTATTGGTCAAAGTAATATTTTTAATACATACATAACAATCAGTTTCAACATAAGTGGGACAATATATTCATAAGCAGAAATCAAAATATTAAACTATAATTGAATGCATCTCAACATCGGGAAGTTACCTAATAATAAAGACAAAACATTCATAGTGGCTAAAAGAATTCGTGTAATAAATAGGAATCAGTGCCTATATCAAACTTCGGGTGACTGAATATTAAAAAAATTCCGTGTAGAAGAAATAAACATATGAAAAATAGTAAATTACTGAGTTAAAATATTAAAAAATTTAAGACCTACAACTAAGAACAATTAAATGACGGGGAAGAGAGAAAGTAAACATGATAAGAAATGAAGAACAATTTGAAGAGAAATATCTATATGATTACATGGTATTTTGTATAACATGCGACATGGATACTATATATATATATATATATATATATATATATATATATATTATATATAATTATATAATATATACATATATATATATATATATATATATATATATATATATATATATCATATACATAATCATTCTTCGTCGTCAATATGGGGGGAAGGTTTCATTATTTTACAGGATATATTATCTACTCTTAACTCTTAAATAAAATATGAAGGTAAAGATTTATTTTATTCTGTATTTATTTTGTAAAACATGTTGTTACATATATACATATATATATATATATATATATATATATATATGTATATATATCTTTATTACATAATATATAACACACAACACACATATATATATATATATATATATATATATATATATATTTATTTTATCCTTGTCATATGTTGTACAAAATAAAATGCAAAATCATATCAATCTCTACCTTCATCTTTCATTAGGAGTTTAGAGTAGAGAATATTTCCTGTAAAAACATGAAACCTGCGATGCTCCCCACATTGACGACGAAGATGATTAAAAATGTAACAACGCACACTCCATGAGTAATCGCACTCATGTTTACCATGACCCGCCCTTCCTCGCAACTCTCGACTGCTTAAACATATCTAAAATTCAACCCCATCTACCGACCCTTCCATTCACCATTCTCATTCATTCCAAGGCTCCCTCTTCTGTACAAAGACTGAAGCCCAAAACCCCTTTTGATCCCACTCGCCCCTAAAGTTTACTTTCTTGCAAACGTAAATGTAAGGCCAATAAAGAGTCATGAATCGTCAGCCCTACCAGTCGTGTCTTCCATGAATAATATCATGAGAGACACAGAGAAAATGATTGGTCCATTTTTACCCAAAGGATCTTCTTACTAATCATTCCCATAACAATCTCGTTGATAGTCTTAAAATGTGAACTCAATCTCATCCTTTCATTTTTATAAATATATTAATTTTTCTCTCAACAATTTCAGTGACATTTTTAGCGGCTGAGAGCTTACTTTGCCTTTCTTATACCACATATGTAATTATTCAGTGGATGAACACTTTCCCCACCTCTCGGCTCTCATTTCTCAAAGCCTTCTCAACGAGAGCATCTCAAGAGTTCCTTTTTCTACAAGAACCTTGATGATATTCTTTGGGTTAGAACCTTTCCTTCCCATTCTCTTTCCACACTCATTCGCAGTTCAACCTCCTTTACGAGTATAATGGTACACGTATTTTATTAGTGAGAAACATCTCTTCCTGGTCTTCTAAGAACAAGGAAAAATGCACGGTTTCTTCGGCGCAATCAACTTTACTGTCCAGCGTATAATGGCTCTCAGCAACGGACCTTAAAAATTTCAGCCTAGGCCCGTTGGTGGCCTGTGTTGTTGGCATCTATAGCGGTGCCAGACGCACGATCATGGCTATATTTAACCTTAAATATAATAAAACCTACTGAGGCTAGAGGGCTACAATTGTTATGTTTAATGATTGGAGGGTGGATGATCAACATACCAATTTGCAGCCCTCTAGCCTCAGTAGTTTTTAAGGTCGAAGATGGACAGAAAAAGTGCGGACGGACAGACAAACAGACATCTAAGTAGTGTTCTTTTACAGAAAACTAAAAATCATATCAATTCTCTCGTTGGTGAAGATAGTCGCAGTCTCATCACGATTCTCCGTAGTTCATCTTTCCTTATATGTATGATATATTCTTGGGGTGAGAATAGATGCCAACAACATAGGCCACCACCGGGCCTAGGCTGAAATTTTCATGGTCCGTTGCTGAGAGCCATTATACGCAATTCTCATTCCAACTACAATGATGACGTAATATATCCCCTAGGGAAAAAAAACTCTCCTCAAGTTCTCATCTCAGACCTCTCCATTCTCATTCTAACTACTCTTCCGGTCTCATCTCCCTGCAACCAAGCCAATGATGCATTCTTAAGGTGAGAATCTATAGCCATGGTTTCCATCATTGCAACAACACCCATGATAATAAGTATTCTTTCCCCCATTCTCATCAAACGCTTCTCCACAATTCACCTTTCCCATCAACCGTCTCAGAAGACATAATATCCTTAGGCAGAAGAAGAAGAAGAAGAAAAGAAGAAAACATGTTCTCTCCTCTTACATCACGGAGGGATCATTAATTAAGGAGTATTGGAGAGAGGTTTCCGTTTTTGACTTCCATCTGCTTACTTTCCAGCAAAGCTCGCCAAAGTTACTTTACTTAATTGGAGACGAGTCAACGTATCGAAGCGTCCAATTTAGGCCGAGGGTGGGACCATTTAGTTAATTCAACTCGGATGGCTATTTTTTTTTCCTTTTTTTTTCAATGAATCTCCGCGCTGTTCAAATAATAATTTACGGATTCGACGAAGGGGCAGAATTGGTTTTCTTTTCCGGGTAACTTATGTAAGTGTACACATAATACGCGCTCGCTCACGTTTAATTTTTATGACAGGAGATAGAAATGAGGAAAAGAAAAAGGGAGAACGTTACTACTCAGTTTCATTACATTACATACATACATACATATACATATATATATATGTATAACTGAATCACGAAAGTTAGGAACGTGATAAATCCATAAATAAAGATATATGCCACGAAGGAAAAATAAACGAAAGAGGATCTGCAAGATCTTTCGACGTTAAACGTCCTTTACTGCTCAGTAAAGGACGTTTAACGTCGAAAGATCTTGCAGACCTTCTTTCGTTTATTTTTCCTCCGTGGCATATATCTTTATACATATATATATGTGTGTGTGTTTATGTATATATGATACTCGTATACATAGTATATATATAGACAGATAGATGAATATAGTATATATGTACGATTACATACATATGAACGTATATGTACATACATATATACAGTCTCACTCCTTTTGAAAGGCAGGTGTATCACTTCCTTAAAAGACAATTCCATCTCTCTCTCTTCATTGTGCAGCTTATTGCTATCTTCGGGCCTGGACTAGAAAAAAGGGATTAGAGTGCCAGACTAATTGGCCTCTCCGATTGGTCAACCTCGATTTTGCCATCCAGAGACCGATGATCGATACCACAGAGAGAAAAGACTTGCACTGGTTACCTGAACAAGGCGTGATCCGAACTCCAGCTTACTCGGGGCGCGTGCTAAAATTGACGGTCAATTATAGAGCTTTGTATCACAGACGAAAATTAAAATAAATATGCATTATTTTATTAGAAATCATTCTTCTGTACTGTTTGACATGCACATTATTTCTTTTTCACATTTTCATCCTAATAAATAAATCATAAACAACAACAACGTAGTAGTTTGTAGGCTTACTCCTCGAGTAATCGAAAACCCATTGCGCCTTCATAGACAGAAGCGATTAATTACTGACTACCTGGTGGTTGGCAGTGTGGTGACTTACAGAATAGAAAAGGTGAGGGCTTGCAACCGCATCCCAAAACAACTTGCTGAGAACTGGAAGGTTAACATAATCTGGAGCCGAAAGTTATGGAGTATGAGAGAGAGAGAGAGAGAGAGAGAGAGCTAGCTTATAAGCATCCTGAGTCCTCTGTGAATTTTAAATGTTCATTCAAACCACATGACAAAAAAAAAAAAAAAAAAAAAAAAAAAGTCCAAATTAATGGTCATTGTTAGATAAGGAAAACATTGATTTTCAATAAGTTATCACAACATCTACAGCTGTACCGACATTGATTATAGTGAACATGAGTCTTTTTTACAGCCTCATCATAGTAAAAAGCTTAAATCTAGAGTTTTTAAGTTATACGCAGTTATATCAATACACTGGAAAAAAAATTACTAAATAAGTAGATGAAATTTAACAGAGAGAGAGAGAGAGAGAGAGAGAGAGAGAGAGAGAGAGAGAGAGAGAGATGAATGACAAAAAAGAAAGGGAAAAATAAAGAATTGAGTTCATCAGAAAACTGTCGAGATAAGCCTGGAGCCTGGCATTATCGATGGACTACTTATCAATATCGACTATCATAAACTTGAGCGCTATATCGAAATGATAAAACAACTATAACGAGAAGAAACACATAAATATGAGTGATAAAAAATAAATTTCTGGTACTAGACATGTTTAATTTTTATTTTCTAACTTACGGCGAAACGATGCCTAAAGATTCCAGGAGCCAAATTACAGATACCAAGCAGATATTGTTAATGCATTACGAAAGTCCTAAAGAAGAAAAAGAACGCCTACAGCATAACTGCGTAGTCATTTTATACAAGTAAAGGGTTACGTCTTGGCAAGTACTATGAAAACAAGAGTTCGAAAACGTTAATATTAACAGTTTTCTACATTTTCATAATTCAAACAAATCACCTAAAATATTAACAAAACTTGTAGTGCTACAAAAAAAAAAAAAAAAAAAAAAAAAACGCAGAAATGCTTATTTCTCTTTCAGTGTAAATGCTCCCTCCTCTGGCGTAATATCCCATAAAACAAACCTTAGGCCTAAAACACACCATCTCCCCCTTACAGAAAACCCTCTCCCCTTACAGGCAGCATCCAGCATCCACCACACCCCTTTCTCTTCTACGTCAAAAGGCAAAAGTGAATATTTCTCTCCCCTGGAAACCTGTCTCACTTCGCGAAGTTTTTCTTCTATTATCCTAATGTGTTCTTGAATAGGGAATCCATAACAGTACATTATATCATTCAGCTCACACCTGTCAGCTTTAGCAGTCCGCATTACAAAAGAATATGAACAGAAAGCAGCTATTTGTCTGCCAGTCCGTATTTTTTCTGTCTGCTATCAGATCTGAAAAACTACTGAGGCTAGAGGGCTGCAAATTGGTATGTTGATCATCCAACCTCCAGTAATCAAACATAACAAAATGCATCCCTCTAGCCTCAGTATTTTTTGTTTAATTTAAGGTTAACGTTTGCCCTGATCGTGCGTCTGGCACCGCTATAGGTGCCAAGAACACACGCCACCACCTAGCTTAGACTGAGAGTTTCATAGGCCGTGGCTGAGAGCTTCATACAACCTTATCCGCTGTACAGAAAACTCAATTGCGCCGGAGAAACTTCGGCCCATTTTTTACTTGTTTGTATTTGAATTGCAATATATAATTTAGGCCAAAGGTCAAGCGTTGGGACCTATGAGGTAATTCAGTGCTGAAAATAATGTTGAAACAGCTAACTGTTAGGAGAGGGTGGAGAGAAGATGAAATAAAGATATAATATAAAGGAATGAAAGAAGTTGCCGCCAGGGGCCGAGGGGAAGCTGCAAAGACCCTCCTTAAGCAACGTTTGAAGTGCACACCATGACAGGTTTTGTACTGAATGAAGTGACTGAAAACCTTTTCAAAGATGGTTTTTTTTTTTTTTTTTTTTTATTTTTTTTTTTGGGATTTCTTTTTTTTAGAGAGAGAGGCTTGTTGCAATGTGTAATAAACCAAGTTTCTTTTAGCACAAAACCAAACGTTCAACTAAAATTACAAAAGCAAAAGGCGAAGTAATAGATTGAACCAAACGGGTAAAACCTGCAGCAAGGGAATTACACGAAATTCCTCAGGAGGAAAGCATTCCAGTTCGCCCACCAGAAAATGTCAATTCAAAAGCCTCTGAACATCCATCCGTCCCTTTATCAACGGGACACACCGACACCTCGGCGCGGCAATACCACAACCCCGACAATAACAACACCTTTTCTCGTGGCTACAACCCTACCACACACACACACAACCCAACGGCGGCGGAGTCCTCACCCCACGCACCCCATTCACAAGCGGCTATCAGGCTCGCTGTCAATAACATCACGTACCGGGGCTTCGTCACCCACACGAATTTGCGGGGGACCTCATGGAGGATTTCGGGGTGGGCCGCGTTGCTCATTCTTTCATATTGGGGCCAGATCCGGCAACCGGAGGCCTTATTAATGGCACCTGAAATGTTTTCCCAAAGAGCTGTTGCACCCTCTCTCTCTCTCTCTCTCTCTCTCTCTCTCTCTCTTTCTCTCTCTCTCTGAGAACTCGAGTCAGACTTCTAGCGAGAGAGAGAGAGAGAGAGAGAGAGAGAGAGAGAAGTTGGACTGAGGAATGTCCGTGGGATGTGGTGACGGCTTCATTGTTGAAGGAAGAGCAAGCTGTTTTCACGCTGACGTTGCTTCATTGTTCTAGTGGTTTATTACCCTATATTGATGTTCAACATGACAATAGCCTATGGAGATAACAATTAATTGAGCTTCTTCGATCAATACTCCGATAGCTGTGGTCATAACGATCTGTTTACAGTATGTTATCACTATTCCTGGCACATACACTCAAAACGGGGACACCACTGAATGACATGTTTATGTCCACAATGTTTATGTAAAAGGACTAAACGAAAAATTTCCATTCATTTCGCTTCGTGAATAAGAGCATTGGCCTTCACAAACAGCTATTGTTCACAGCTTACACAATACCCCAAATGTGAAATAAATAAGATTCTCGATAACTTCTTTCCTCTTTCCCTATTTTTCTCTGTTTTTCATTAAGGTTTCACATGGCCTTTGTAACCCGTATCATATGTACATATATCTTGCCTTGACTTCCTAAAAGATATCTTGAATAAGGGTTCACTGTAAATGCCATTTCTGAGAAAAACTAATGCCCTTATATTAAATAAATCTATTTTACCTGCAATGTCTACTACAATGGACTCTCTCTCTCTCTCTCTCTCTCTCTCTCTCTCTCTCTCTCTCTCTCTCTCTCTGTCTTTGTGAGCTGTTTTCAGTTCAAATGGATTGTTTTATTTTATATATACAGTTTCATTTTTCCGATATTTAAATTATATCTATTACATTAAACTTTCCAATAAGTGACATTCCTTCAAAAAAATTAGAATAAACATTAAACTCTATATATAATCTAATACCACATTCTCTCTCTCTCTCTCTCTCTCTCTCTCTCTTCTCTCTCTCTCCGTGTGTGTTCAAAACGCTGTGAAATATTCATATCCTTTGCA
>NC_087202.1:23473589-23506089 GCF_015104395.2 Macrobrachium nipponense | reverse complement strand
ATGAGTCTTAGAAAATAATTTGCTAAGAATTTTGCGTGATAATGAATTCCTGATGGAGAGGATATGATAATACATAAGCGTCAGCAACAGACCGTGCGAAATAACAGTAACCCAGCCGTTTATAGTTGGTAAACGAAATGAGTGACACGAGACGCGACCAATTATTTGTCCGTACAACCAAGGACTCACCAATAGGATTCCAAGATTATGTCTTCGAGCATCTTCGACTTTACCGCAAGGAATCCCAAAAACACTGATAACAGCTTCCAAATTAAAACTTTGGAACCGCCCATAAGGGCGAGAGCAGGGGAACTTTCATCATTTAGAAGATCTCTTAGGCCTAAGATGAGGAGGCGGAGGCCTAAGTTGTCAAGAGGAGCAAAAGAGGGAAGAGCGGTATTTGAGTACTGTTCAAAAGCTGATTATGTCCCAGATACAACAGGAAGGGGAGTTGTAAGAATTTCTTGAATAAATAACGCCCATAGAAGGGAATCCTCCTTTCCTTTAGGAAATAAAGGTCAGTGCTAATCAAAAATGGAGTTAAATTGCATATATAAGAATAACCGAGTTTAAATTCCATTTATTCTTATTACGTTGCTAAATAATTAATATCACCAATCGAAACGATTAATTATTCACAGGGAAATAATTGGATAATCTAGCGTCCATATATAATTCATTTAGAAATAATAATTGGATAATCTAGCGCCGATATAAAATTAATTTAGAAATAATCATCAAGAAATTAAATAAAAGGAATAATTGCGACATTTACTTTACTCATAAAATGGTGCGATAGATAGCTCCATCTGTTGTTGCTATAACAGTAAAGCACTTTGGTATCATAATTTGATATAACGATACAACATGACAGGGAAACATAAAATATAGAAATAAAATTTTACCTAAACTTCGTATGTTTCGTAACTTATTAGCACTGAAATATAACGAACAAATACAAAAAATATTACAAACCCTTTTCGCCTTTTAAAATTATGGCAATTCTGTTGGCGAAGAGAGAGAGAGAGAGAGAGAGAGAGAGAGAGAGAGAGAGAGAGTCATTAAGCTTACGTACATACAGTATGTGTGTACGCTTACGTATTAATATCATGAATACAAAGCATACCGGACCAAAAATCACCAAGGAAAAATATATATGGAAAAAAATAAACCCAAAATGACCCAAGGAAACGTTTTCTGTTCCTTTGCCACAAAACCAATAATATTGTTTCCATGTAGACCGAAGGGTGGTACAAGCGTATTCCATGGGAACCCCTGCAATAGATTTTGACAAGTTGCACAACTTGTCAGCCACAGCTGAACGTGGTATATACACTGAAGTGCTTGTGTACCTATGAATCTTCTCCATTGTCTCTCTCTCTCTCTCTCTCTCTCTCTCTCTCTCTCTCTCTCTCTCCACACACACACATACAAATTCATGAATGATACTACAAGCTTTTTATTAAGGTTAGAAAATAATTGTATGAGAACTATCAAATGAAATGTTACCTTTTAGCCAAGGTCTTGTAACGTATAATATTCATATCATATCGACACCTAATATTTCATTCATATGCAAATGTTAAATGTCACCAGGGAACGGCTGGTGACCAAATGCAGAATGATAATAAATAATGCCTATATGCCCCCTTTTTATCTCTCTCTCACCTCTCTCACACACATAGAATATATAAATATATAATATATATATATATATATATATATATATATATATATATATATATATAATATATATATATATATATATATATATATATATATATATATATATATATATATATATACATATCTACACATATATACACACACGCACACACACACACACACACACACACATATATATATATATATATATATATATATATATATATACATATATATACATACATACATATATATATATATATATATATATATATATATATGTGTGTGTGTGTGTGTGTGTGTGTGTGGTGTGTTTGGACACTTAGGGGAAAAGGGAGTGCTTCTTAAATATGATTTTGAGAAGGAGTGTGATAGTTTAAAGTTTCTTTTTGGGTCAGGCTTAATTAATTTTATTCCATTTTCATGTTAGCTAATTTTGGAAAATATAAAGTATATTTTTGTAATAACAAGAGTTTACATTAGCCTAGTTTAAACTGATTTTCAGTCAACTCCAGAGATGGCCTTCAACAGAAAAAAGGTAGGCTACGTTAACTGTTAGAAGTTTTCTTTTCATTTGTTTAAAAGAGTGTTATTTGACCTCGTTAAAGATTTTTCGTCGTTAGATATATATATATATATATATATATATATACATATATATATATATATATATATATATATATATATATATATATATATATATATATATATATATATATCTAACGAGGTCAAATGACACTCGTTTAAACAAATGAAAACAAAACATCTACCTGGTAACGTAGCCTACCTTTTTTCTGTTGAATGCCATCTCTGGAGTTGGCTGAAAATCAGTTTCAAACTAGCCTAATGTAAACTCTTGTTGTTACAAAAATATACTTTTTATTTCCCAAAATTAGCTAACATGAAAATGGAATAAAATTAATTAAGCCTGACCCAAAAAGAAACTAAACTATCATACTCCTCTCAAAATCATATTTAATCAAGTACTCCCATTTCCCCTAAGTGTCTAAACATTCATAGTTTAATAATAGTCAAAATTAGTCTAGAGAAAACCGACAAGGTGACTTCGAATCCATCTGAAATAAACAGACCATAATTATGTCACTATAAAACATTAAAGTTCGTCTATAAAGAATGTGAGCCGCACCTCACTTCCCTTTCTCTAGAAGATGAATTTCAAAGTTCTTCACTATACATTACCTTGTCCGACGGACCTGCAACACCTCTTCTGTGGCGTGTTCCACACTCTATCAATCAAAGTCAGTGAGTCCCTCTTTGCTTCTCTTACAATAGTTTATATGTCATTTTCTGTGCATTATGAACACACACACTCACCAATTGATGCACAAGGGGCATGCATGCTTCATACATGAAACTCGTGATCTTTGGAATACGTCACTGACCACAATTATGCGTCGGTAAGCTTTCCTGTTTGTTTTTTTCATTTCAGTATCTTTGAGGAATCCAGCGTTTTGCATCTGTCTCTAACCGGCAAGAGCTATCAACCCGACTATTTAATAATATAGATTGTCACTAGTGCCTTTAAGATATATATATATATATATATATATATATATATATATATATATATATATATATATATATATATATATATATATATAATCAATCCACAGCGGTGGATTAACAACTAGGACTTGCGACAACAGCGACATTCTGCATTATTTCAGGAAAACGGTCATAGGCTAGCCTGCTAACAACTTGACCACACGCGGAAAAACCTAGAAATGATTCCCAACATTAATACCATAAGTAAAAAAAATTGATCAAGAGCCTCAATTCTATTCTCCCCTTGTCTTTCAGAGAATGAAATAAAAGAAAAATCCAGTATCACGAAGTATTTTCTAACAAAGTCTGAGAGCTTTACCTGCTACTGAAATCGGTGTGTGCTTTTAGTAAAGCTCAGATAGCGTGAGATTCAACCAACATGTGTGAAAAAAAAAACGCGACGAAGAATTGTTATTTGCTCTTTAAAATCGGCTTACGGTTTTAGAACAGGGAATGATGTTCAAATTTTGACTACCTATATTTTATGTGACGCTCTGGAGTAATTTTCTTTTTCTATTCTTTTAGTATTTCTTTATAATATTGTCGAGGTTTTTGATACGTTCACCTTCGTTCTGGAGTAACTTATGAAAAACTTTTGATAAAACTAGTTATTTACCATTCATGAATTCACTGAATATATATATATATATATATATATATATATATATATATATATATATATACATAATATATATATATATATATTAATACATACATACATATATATATATATATATATATATATATATATATATATATATATATTATATATATATATGACAATGTTTTTTATTAACATATTTGATTAATATCCATAGAAATAATCAACCATAAAACAAAGACATCAAAATATATTCATACCATCGGTTTCCTCCACGGTTACCAAACCATACAGCCAGAAAACTTCGTCCCGCCACACATTCCCCCCCCCCCCCCCCCCTCCCCCCCCCCCCCCCCCCCCCCCCCCCGCCAATCCCACTTCCTTTTTTTTTTTTTTATTATATAGATATATTATATATATATATATATTATATATATATATAATATATATATATATAGTATATAGTTATCATTATCTATATTATATATATGTAATAATATAGATATATATAATATTATATATATATATATAAATGAACAATTTCTCATTAACATATTGATTAATATCCATAGAAATAATCATCCATAAAACAAAGAACATCAAAAATATATTCATACCATCGGTTTCCTCCACGGTTACCAAACCAATACAGCCAGGAAAACTTCGTCCTGCCACACGTTCCCCCCCCCCCCCCCCCCATCCCCCCCCCCCCCCCCCCCTCCCCCACATTCCTTTTTTTTATTATATATGTAAGTTTTCTTTTTCATTGTTTAAGGCAAGGGGTAGTAAAGAGCATTAAATTACGCGTTTCCCCTCTTGGACTCTTCAAGTAAAAATTAAAAAAAGAGAGAAAAAAAACACTACCTCATATAAATCAACATTTGCTTTTAACAGCCTAACACCATCGGTTGTATGTCATTTATACATAAAAAAGAAGCACCATCAAAAAGAAAAGATAATATGAGTAATTAAAAGTAGCATAAATAGAATGTATCAAAAGTACGTAACACCTTGATATAAAGTAAAGCCAGATGTACAACGTAGACTTATTCCCATCTAATCACAATAAACAAAAGGGAAAAGGCAGCTTAAGTTATCCCAAGGACGAAGAGGATGTATAAACAAAAAATACAAAATTTTTCTAGCTGTTAACCACAACTTAAAAAAAACAAAAAACCATAGTCCAAATATTTTTTTCAACTCCTAACCACCTCCTAAAAAACAATAAAGACATTTTAAATGCGATATTTTAGAGAGATAAATGATACTCTACCTTGCATTTTTCTGGTGCTTTGATTTCTGCCCTCTAAATTAACCAGATCTAGCATAATTTAGGTTTCGTTGAATAAGTTTAACGTTTATCCTAGAGACTTCACACATGTCATTAGAGAAGTAGACTTAAGAATTAGTCCAGCAAGGCTACTCTCATTGAATTTTCTTACTCCGTGAAAAAAAATGTATGATAACCTGCAAAAATAAATAAATAAAAGGAACAGGAATATAATTACGGTCAAAGGAGAAAATGCGGGAACAGTTAAAAACAAATGAAACAAAATAAGATTCCCGAATAAATTCGTATCAAAGATCAAACAACTACGAGTTCTACCCAGAAGAATAATATTGATCTCATTTTAGAGAGAATTTCACTTCGAAATCAGATTTAGAAGGTAAAAGGCAAAATGCAGTAGATTTTTCTTACATAAACTTCAACGAAAACGGCGCAGAAAATGATACCCAAACATTTAAAGACCCACCATTTCTCAAGGTTGGATTTCGAACAATACTCCTGAGACATTATG
Organism: Macrobrachium nipponense; assembly: GCF_015104395.2. Lineage (NCBI taxonomy): Eukaryota > Metazoa > Arthropoda > Malacostraca > Decapoda > Palaemonidae > Macrobrachium > Macrobrachium nipponense. The sequence continues at coordinate 23,500,458 of NC_087202.1, read as the reverse complement.
AAGTTTCATAAATCTGCTCCTCTCTAAAAAAGGTCGAGGAGGGATGGACAATGATGGTTCTTCATCCCCAAACCAACCAGCATTCCCTAACCTCACAGTCAATGCTGGAATTCAAAACTCCTTTCGTGTAATATTAGAAAATAGAGAGGAATAATAAAATGGTAACATACACACACTTTCTGTAATGCCTCTCAAGAAAAAAACAAGGGTAAAGATTACTTAAATATTGACTTTGTGTCAATAAATTGCTTAATGGTAGGACAGAAGAGAATCATTTTAGCATATCGAAAAAAATCTGTATGGATACGATATTAAAATAGATTTTTCTCCGTGGAAGCCTTGAGTGTGTATGTGTGTGTATGTGTGTGTACGCGCCCGCGCGCACGCGTGTATATGCATGCATTTCTGTACCTGAAAGTTAGTTTAATAATGTTAAAAGCTATCAAAGTTGTTGTGCTTGCATGTGGTGCTGGAGGTTGAATATTCATAAACTGCTTAGAATTCACTACCTTGTACTACATCTATATATCTATCTTTATATATACCTATCTATTTATCAATCTGTCCAAATATATGTAAATGAGTATATATATGATACTTTGAAGGAGATAAATTGTCTGGGCAGGAAAATATATGTATCAAATTCAAGAACTAAACACTAGCATCCTGGATATATCAAACAAGATGAGTGAGCGTTCTCCCATATAAATGCATTCTAAATTAAAACTTACGAAAATCGTACTGTATCATCTGAACTCTTTAAAAATTAAAAGTTAAGATATCTATTCATTAGAGCAGAACGCATCACATAAAATTCAATACAACTCGTGTTCATTTTAGTGAACGAAGAAAAAAAACTTGTTTTAAAATAAACATCGAACTAAAAGAAAAATAAATAACTAAAAACAACGGAAAATCGTTGACCTCTGACCTTTCCTAGCGTCCCAGCCTCTCTCAAGACGTCTAAAGCTTCCCTGGTAAGGATTTCCAGGCCATCTCAACTATTCTGACCTTTCACGGCCTAAGAAAATGTCACTTCCACCCATATAAGTCTAACGTACCATAATCAACCATATATAACCTATCTTATATAATCGACCGCGCACGCAACACTTGCTTCTTATAATCAACCACGTAGGACTCTTAGCTTTAATCAACCACACAAATACCACAAATTCTTACTCTTAAAACGAGAATTCTGTAGTACCAGAGTCTCTGCATCAAGAAAAATGACATTTTTTGCAGTAGATGTAAGCAGATGTTGAGAATTTAACATGAGGGTAAAGTAAAACAAAGGCCATTTATATTTAACATGTATTGCAACTATATATATCTTAGTCTCAGCGTGTCTACTATGAAGCGAATGAGAGGGCGATGAGAAAAAACACCTGGACAGGTAACCCATCGACCTTCCCCATCCAAAATCCCCCCCCCCCCTCCCCCACCACCTCTCACTATTCTGGGAAGTGGCAAGACCTATTTCTTGGAAGATAAAATTCTAAAAAAGAAAAAAAAAGAAAAAAAAATTGGAAGACAGTACATGGGGTAATTCGATTCACACACATGAAACTGAACACAACAGAGTCTTCCAAATAGGATACTTTACGTACAAAATGTCTTGTTTAACAGTGATCCCGACAGGCCACGCCAGAGAACAAACAAAAAACCCTGAAAGGGGAAAAATAAATAGGAGCGATGTAATTCCACTGAAAAGTTTTAAGCTCGGCACAAAAAGTTGAAGGTTTCGAAAAGTTAGAGACATAAAGTTTGATTTCAGTAGAATGCACTTAGAACTGACCTGTAGTTTTTTTTTTTCTGGTAGGAGTACTTAAACCGCGATGAAAAAATCAATTATAAAGAGATGTAGTCACAGGCCATAAATATGAACACATAATAATGAAAATACTAATATAAATATATATATATATATATATATATATATATATATTATATATATATTATATTATATATATATTTACATAAACATTAGTATTATTTTTATCACTATTATCTGTTTACTTATAAGAACAAACGGGATAGTGCCATGACCAGGTAAGTCCCCAACCTATGAAGTATGGAATCATTCTCTCTCTCTCTCCTCTCTCTCTCTCTCTCTCTCTCTCTCTCTCTCTCTTCATAAAGGTGGCAGAGCACTATTTATTAATTTATCCGTAATGGAACAAAGTTGTTGGGATTACCGAGGAAAAGTTCTCTATTTTTATCGACAATTGTTTTATGGTATTTAATGAGCTCAGCGTGAGAAGGCCAAGGGAAAAAAATGGGAAATTAGTTATGAAAATAAAAGGGGTAACTAATTGTTTTTTCTCCATTCTGTAACGTTTAGAAGTTCGGGTAATTAGATTGTTGCATGGTGCGTTGGAAACCGAGCATTACTGCTCCTTACTTGGTCAAGTATTCCATTGTTGATATTGCCACATCGGAAAAATGACAGTGCTTCTGATTGAAATGGTATATAATTCATTGTCCTTACAATAGTAAATTCGTAATTACATCAGTTTTTTTTATTAGTGTTACTTTACCTCTGTTGAGATGAATATGTTTGGAAATACGCTCACCCAGAAGATTTAATGTAATTCCAAATCAGTCAGCAGTTGTAGAGCTAGTATAGTGTATTTACCGTTTGGAGAGAGCTGCTGTACAACAGCCTGTCTGTATATCGGATTGGATCTCTCTCTCTCTCTCTCTCTCTCTCTCTCCTCTAGAGGAAAGTTTCTATTCTGAAGAATTCAGTTTCTTAGCGCTTCTCATGATTCGAGTTCACATTAACGCCTACTTTCTATCCGTTTCAATTCTTCCTAGGAGAGAGAGAGAGAGAGAGAGAGAGATGAGAGATAGAGAGTGAGAGAGAGAGAGAGAGAGAGAGAGAGAGAGAGATTCCGATATACAGACAGGTTGTTGTACTACAGCGGCTCCCTCCAAACGGTAAATTCACTAAACTAGCTCTACAACAGCTGGCTGATTTGGTGATTTATAGGAAGGAATTACATAGTTCTTCTAAGTGAGCGTATTTCCAAACATATTCATCTAAGCAGAGTAAAGTAACACTGAAAAAAAAAACCGCTGTAATTACGAATTTATGATTGTAAGTAAAAAGAATTATATACCATATAAAGTAGAAGCACTGACATTTTTCAGACGTGGCAATATCAACAATGAGATACTTGACGAAGTAAGGAGCAGTAATGTTCGGTTTCCAAGTCACCATGCAACTATCTAATTACCCGAACTTCTAAAAGTTACAGAATGGAGAAAAAACAATTAGTTACCCCTTTTATTTTCATAACTAATTTCCCATTTTTTCCCTTGGCCTTCTCCCGTTGAGCGCATTAAATACCATAAAACAATTGTCGATAAAAATAGATAACTTTTCTTCAGTAATCCCAACAACTTTGTTCCATTACGGATAATTAATAAATAGTGCTCCACCACCTTTATGAAGAGAGAGAGAGAGAGAGAGAGAGAGAGAGAGAGAGAGAGAGAGAGAGAGAGAAGGGTTCCACCCGATCTATGGTTAGGAATTACCTGGTCATGTCCCGTTCCCGAGTGGAATCGGACCCTTATTTGTGTTGGTTATTGAAAACACTGATGTCAGTTCTGACTTGTGTACTGGAAACGACGCACCCAGTCGTTACAATTGAGAGAGAGAGAGAGAGAGAGAGAGAGAGAGAGAGAGAGAGAGAAGAAGAATGACTGCACACTGGTTCAAACCGGGTGTGGGGCTTTTACCTCGTTGATGCCTTTCCTTGAATGATCCAGACTAGAACTAAGAGAGAGAGAGAGACCTTACCTTACACCTTACAGACCTTACAGTTCGTTCGGGTTGCCCCAGGTCCCTCAGTGTGAGGCGCCTCTAATGTCTACCAGAGAGTTGCTAGTACATCTTCCGGTATATTTTGCATCTTCCAATCTTGGATGGTCTGGGATGCAGTTTAGATATTTGTCGAGCTTATTCTTAAACACATCTACGCTCACTCCTGATATATTCCTCAGATGAGCTGGCAACGCATTGAATAGACGCTGCATTATCGATGCTGGTGCGTAGTGGATTAATGTCCTGTGTGCTTTCCTTATTTTTCCTGGTATAGTTTTGGGCACTATTAATCTACCTCTGCTTGCTCTTTCTGATATTTTTAGTTCCATGATATTTTCTGTTATTCCTTCTATCTGTTTCCATGCCTGAATTATCATGTAGCGTTCTCTTCTCCTTTCTAGACTATATAATTTTAAGGATTGTAGTCTTTCCCAGTAGTCTAGGTCCTTAACTTCTTCTATTCTAGCTGTAAAGGACCTTTGTACACTCTCTATTTGTGCAATATCCTTTTGATAGTGTGGGTACCATATCATATTGCAATATTCAAGTGGACTACGAACATATGTTTATAAAGCATAATATGTGTTCAGCTTTTCTTGTTTTGAAGTGCCGTAACAACATTCCCATTTTTGCTTTACATTTTGCCAACAGAATTGCTATTTGATCATTGCATAACATGTTCCTATTCATCATCACACCAAGGTCTTTAACTGCTTCCTTATTTGTGATTGCCTCATTATTAGGTCCCCTATATGCATATAGCTTTCCTTCTCTGTCTCCATAATTTATTGATTCAAATTTATCAGAGTTAAATACCATCCTATTTACCTCTGCCCAATCATATACTTTGTTAAGGTCTCTTTGTAGAGCGTTCCTATCTTCATCACAAGTAATTTCTCTACTTATTCTTGTGTCATCAGCGAAACTACTCACTACCGAATCCTTAACATTACTGTCTATGTCTTCAATCATAATAACAAACAATATTGCAGCTAGCACCGTACCTTGTGGCACACCGGATTTTACCTTGGTTTCATCCGATTTCTCATCGTTTGCAATAACTATCTGTTTTCTGTTGTGTAAAAATTCTTTTAACAGTTTCCTAACTTTATCTACGATATTAGTGTTTTCTAATTTTCTTTGCTAATATATTATGGTCTACTTTGTCAAAAGCTTTTGCAAAGTCTAGATAAACCACATCTGTTTCATTTCCGCTTTTCATATTTTTGAATATGTTCTCACGGTGGACTAACAGTTGGGTTTGTGTACTTTTTCCGGGTACGAAACCGTGTTGTCCTATATTAAACAAATTATTTTTTATTAAATGTTTCATAATATTTTTCTTCATTACCCTTTCATACACTTTCATAATATGTGATGTTAGACTCACAGGCCTATAATTACTTGCCTCTAGTCTTGATCCACTTTGAAAGTAGGGGGGTGGGTGATATATGCTAATTTGTGCTCATCATAAATCTTGCCTGTATCTACACTTTGTCTTAATAATATTGCAAGTGGCTTTGCGATAGAATGAACTACTTTCTTTAACAAAATAGCAGGGACTCCATCCGGCCCTGCAGCAGCTCCATTTTTAATTTCATTAATTGCCTGCACAATATCAGCTTCATTAATTTCTATGTCAGCTAAATATTCACTATTTTCTTCCCTTACTTCTATATCATTATCTTCATTATCTATTCTAGGGGTGAATTCTCTCTTATATCGTTCTGCCAGTATGTTGCAAATTTCCTTTTTTCATCGCGTTAATCTCCCTTCAATTCTCAGAGGGCCTATTTCTATTCTTCTTTTATTCATCTTCTTCGCATATGAGTATAATAGTTTGGGGTTTTGCTTGATATTTAATAGGGTTTTTTCTTCCAAGTCCCGTTTTTCATTTTCTTTTGATTGTATAATCTTTTGTTCTGCATTTTCTATCTTACTTTTTAGAAGAGAGAGAGAGAGAGACGAGAAGAGAGAGAGAGAGAGAGAGAATAATTATTATATAATGAAGAGAGGGAGAGAGTGAGACAGAGAGAGGAATTACTGTATATAGGTTCAATCCGGGGGTGGGGCTTGTATATACCTAGTCGATGCCGTCCACTAAATGAAATCGGCCATCATATATATTGGTCATTGAAAGCAATGTCGTCAGTTCAGGCTTCTGAAATGGATACGGGTGTTAGTTCACGCTGGAAATGTGTGAGTATGTTTGGGAGAGAGAGAGAGAGAGAGAGAGAGAGAGAGAGAGAAGAGAGAGAGAGAGTCCGCCCTTCAACAAACTAATTTCATCGGTACTGTGTGTGTGTGTGTGTGTGTGAATGTGTGTAAAGGGGAGAGCTATAGGTGTTTGGTTAAGAATACCAACATAGTTGTCTTCGTCCGATTAATCGCGAATGATGATGGATCTGAAATTCCTTTCGTCCTATCAGTATTAAACCAGAAATTTCCCCCAAAACAAATATGCTTTTTATTCAGTTTCTACTGCAGGACTTTGAGTCCAGGGACGTAAAAGCCTTATTTGAGAATAGTTCTACTTTTCAAATTAGAATAAACTTAGCTATTGAACAATGTATTTAAGGAAGTACAACAAAAGCCAGATACTAAAAAGAAGGAAAGAAAAAAAAACTTTCTATCTATCTGTTCATATAATTGCCGACAAGATGAAATCCTCATTTGCAACTTACAGTGAGAGTGGAAAAGCAATCATAACGTATTTGGGTTTTATCTACAATTGTAACCCAGTAATTCAGTCACATTACCTTGGGAAAATTTTTATTCAAGACTCATAAGACATACAAAAATTGAAATTAAATAAATGGAAATCCCCCTCCACCAAAAAAAAAAAAATAAATAAATACAATTTGATTGACAAAATCAAGAAGAAAGTATCACTCACTGATGTCGCAATACCATGGGATGCCAGAGTTGAAGAGAATGAGAGGGAAAAAATGGATATGTATCAAGACCTGAAAATAGATATAAGAAGGATATGGGATATACCAGTGGAAATTGTACCCATAATCATAGGAACACTAGGCACGATCCCAAGATCTCTGAAAAGGAATCTGGAAAAACTAGAGGCTGAAGTAGCTCCAGGACTCATGCAAATGAGTGTGATCCTAGAAACGGCGCACATAGTAAGAAAAGTGATGGACTCCTATGGAGGCAGGATGCAACCCGGAACCCCTACACTATTAATACCACCCAGTCGAATCGGAGCACTGTGATAGACCCGCTATATATATATATATATATATATATATATATATATATATATATAGTAATAATAATAATAATTCCTAAGTATTCCTGAAAAAAATTGCATGTTTTATTTTAAATACAATATAATGACTCTTAACCAGACATCCAGGATTGGTATGATGATGAAAAAAATTTAAACTTGATCCCTTTACGACATTGAGTTATTTCATAAATATAATAAAAATTTATGAAGAATTAATTCCTTGGTGCCATTTATAAAAGATTACATCTTTTAGATCAAATGCTGCAGTTAAAATAAAATGTTAAAATAAAATAAAAAACACGAAACAAACTACTTACCGAAAGCAAACAGACAACGGTCAGGTAATTTCTATATTTGTAATTATTGAATTGCTTCCCCGTCCATTATACATTTATATTACTAACCTTTCTTTTGATGCTCTGCTTAAATCTAGAATCCAACTGCACTTCTAATTCTCTCTTCTTTGTCATCAAAAGTAATTCATTTTTTACTGAATAAATCGTATGTCGGCTTACAGTTTTTATTCCATAATCAGCTTTGAAAATATCCGGTTATACGTTTCAATAAACGCTAGAATATATATTTTACTTTCAGCCTTGTAATCTAATAATACCTGTTTACTTTTTCTTTTGTCAAATGTCACAATTTAGATCAAAGTTATATCGTAAAAAACACAAAATATGTTCTCTTCTGACACGAAATGTTTTGTTAAATCCTCCTGCAACACCAGGTACCATCCAAGTTAATTCTTTCATTTTGTTAAACTTTTATTTTTTATTACATCTCATAAACGTTCGATTATTAACTTTCATTTCGATCTGTTAAGACCATTTCACTACATATTGTATCATATATCCAAATCATATATTTTCTCGCAAAAGATTGTTGTTACGAATTACGTGATGACTGTAATTTCAGAAAACAGACGCTTATCATAAAAATGAAAAAAACCTAACCGCCTCTAAAAGAATAAAAATAACGAAAAACATAAAAGACATGTGATAACATAATTGCTGAATAACAAAAAGATGTGAGTGTTGTCGATACCATAACTGATGGGCTAACATTATTCCAGAGGTCCAATATGGAAGGTGCTATCCAGCGGATTAAAAACGTTCATCAAATATGTCTAATTTCGCCAATAATCCTCAAATGAAATATATAACGGTTCTACCATAGCCTGTGCCAATATGACGCTTATGAAATGAGCCAAAAATTAATCGGAAAAAATGCAATTATCGACAAAAATGTAGAGGAAAAAGACACTTATTTAGTATCAGGGGCTTCGGCAACAATACTGACACAAAATGCAAATCGTAAGATAAAACCAGATGCCATGAAAATCCCCTGAGGCACAATAATGATTTATCTCAAGGAGAGTGTTTGACGTATAGACCAAAGCACCTTAAGAAGTACGAATCCTGTCGTAAATAGATAGGCAACAGGACCGTGTGTGCTATCACTGCGACAACACTGCTTCTATCCTTTATTGGAAAGTGTTACAAAATATGGATGTCGCATTATTGCAGCACTAACATCATAAATGATTCATTAGAAAATGGGGCTAGATTTCAAATGACAACGGCACGTTAGCATCCACATACGGCTCAATCAGCCAGCGTTGTACCTCATTTCCAAAGGTACAGTTTACTTTGAATACAATACTAAATACAGCCACCAGCCACACTGTCTGGTTAACCAGTGTCACGCTTTACTATACGGATTCAATCAAGAGTGACATTGTTCGACGCACAGAACATCCCTATATGAATTTCGGCCACACTTGCTCACCGTGTTCGGACATACGATGAAAATACAGCTACATTTAATGAAAACTTTCATCTAACAAAATTCATTAGAGATATATAACTCGACTTTTTCATTATTAATCGGTATGTTGCGGCATTCAAAATTTACGTAAACAACCTGGCACTTGAAAAATCTACTGGCGTCGTCTATTTTTTGTAATATCCGAACTTCCACTTCATTCCGATTTAACTGGACTGAAACTGAGTTTAACCGGATTGAAACAGAGGATCCTGAACGGCTCTCGTGCGTCTGTGACAGCGGTAAGTCCGAGAGCACTCGAATGACCAGAGTGATCGTTCGAATTAAGATTATTCTCAAATTCTCACTGATGCGAATGCAAAGAGCTTCTCGCCAATATCCAGATCTATATCCCAATTGCACTGACGTTAGGTTTTACCCCATGTCCACTCTCTCTCTCTCTCTCTCTCTCTCTCTCTCTCTCTCTCTCTCTCTCTCTCCCTGTGGATTCGTTACTTGGGTGATAGAGCGTATAGCTGACAACTGGACACTCTGTCTCTCTCTCTCTCTGTTTCTGCCCTTCTCTGGAGTCCTAATTTGGGTGGTAGAGCGTCTAACTCACAACTGGACAACGACCTTTGTTCGTTCCTAAGAGTCTGTTGACAAGGGGATGGGGAAGGGGAAGGGGAAGGGGATAGGGGTTTGAAACCTACCCTACTATCTAAGTTGGGTCAAATGTTGGCCACATGCCAAATTTTGTCTAGATAGACAAGCGGTTATAAAGGGAAGCGGTTAGGGGTATGGTAGAAGAGAAAGGCGGTAAGGGTTTGAAACCTACCCTATTAACTAAATTTGGGTCAAATGACGCCCATGTGCCAAATTTCTAAATCGGTCCTGCAGCTACCACATAAGTTACAAAGGGAAGCGGGTAGGGGGATGGGGGATAGGGGAAGGGGTAGAGGTTTGAAACCTATCATATTTTCTAAGTTTGGTCAAATGATGGCCACACACCAAATTTTTTTTAGATTGGTCACGCGGTAACCACATAAGTTACAAAGGGAAGGGAGAAGGGGAAGGGGAGGGGGTATGGGTTTGAAACCTACCCTATTATGGTAAAATGGAAGAAATTTTGCCTAGATTGGTCAAGCAGTCCCGGGACAAATTTTGTCTTGAGTGGACAAGTGGAACGTTCGGGTTTCTATAGTACACAAAGTTACATTGTAACACGATTTTATGCAAATATTGTGGGAAATTAAAGAAAAAGTAATTCTGAGCAAAAAATGTTCTATACACATACATTTTAAGGCTTTGTTTGTTGGCGAGGTGAATTTTTAAAATAACGTTTATCACGTTGCTATCAGGCAAGTAAGATGGCGTATGGGATGTTGAAGTAATCAGGGATATGTGTGAAGGGCTGATGATATGTATTAGGAAACCGAATTGCCAGTCTTTCAATTCTTAGTGTTTTTCTTGCAGGTTACTGAAAAACATAACTTTACAGTCACTTCACCGAGTAAATCACCTTTGAACATACTTCATTTAATCTAATTTTAATGATTAGCTTTACGCATCAAGAAAGTAGTGTAAATGTTGCTTGGCAATGTTTATTTGTGATCGTTGAATTCTAGCACACTGTCCTGCCGCCTTGTCACTGAATAGTTGAATCAGGTGTCAGGGTTAGGCCTATGCCATTGCTGGATAAGTGATTGTGACAGTGGTCATGATGGCAAGGAAATGAAGGTAGAGAGGATACTGCAGCTTGAATAATGTCTGCTTTTTACATCTTTCAATTAATGTATGAATAGGCTCCCTTAGACAGGAACGAAATACAAAAGGGAATTTTCAATAATGTGCCCATTCTTTTTCATCTGACAGAGGCAAAAGAGTTTTTATATGTTCTTATAATATGTTTTAAATCTTTGATTGGTGTGTTATGTACTGGTCCATCTTTATCAGCAGTGAATACCACTGATGGAGAGGCAGAAGGTTTCAATGATGCATGCATTTTTTCCTTTTTGTTCAGTACCTAAAGAATACATTTGATTTGGAGTTATTTTTTTAACATCGGCCTTATCACCTATTTCCTTTATCTTTTCACAACTGTGTAATCTAGAAAATGAAGTGTTGCAACAGCCATAAATAAACATCATATTTGCATATTCCACATAATTGATACAGTACGGCATCGTCTCCAATTTCTTGCTCTCAAAAGAATCATGGATTTGACACTTGTAATTCAGGCACACTCACTATCTTCCCGGAAAAGAGAGACTGTTCAGAGCAGAAACGAATTAATCAGCTCCATCCCCATCCCCACATCCCTTCCTACTTCGGCATACTGTGCACCATCTTACTTGTCCGAGAGCAGCGATTATTCTAAACATTTACCTCACTGACAAACAAAGCCTTAAAATGCATATGTTTATAGAACGTCTTCTGCTAAGAATTACTTTTTCTTTCATTTCCCAAAATATTTACATAAACTCGTGTAAAAGCTTTTGTCTACATATATATATATATATATATATATATATATATATATATATATATATATATATATATATGTATGTATGTATGTATGTATGTATGTATATATATATATATATATATATATATATATATATATATATATATGTATATATAAAATATATATATATTATATATATATATATATATATATATATATATGTATGTATATATATATATATATATATATATAATATATATATATATATATATATATATCTAAATTATAACACCACCAAGCTCAAAAAACATAAGTTATTTCAACTGAAAATCCATAAGCAGTAGCCACTCTAGTCCCCTTCCACTACCTCTATGATTCGCTCTCACTATGACTCACAGCTGTTCCTTCCCGATAGACTGCCGTTGCCTATTGCTTCCACAGGACGTATCTGAACGGCAGAGGATTAGGCAGCCGCCATCTTGGCCACATGGAACTATAACGATCTAGGAACTGAGAAGGGAAAGAGCTCGGATGCACACCTGGTTTCTACCTGGCAGAGCTAATAAAAGGGACTGCAATGGAAGGAACCTCCACAGATGATCACCAGCCATCCCAAGGATCATTTATCTCACCTGGCTGCCCCCTTCCCCCCACCATTCCTCAGGACGACGACACATATTATTTTACTTCCACTACTTATGGTCCTTAGTTCCCCCCATAGTGCTCTGTGAATAATCAAGCATCCCTGTTGAGAATATTATTGTTATTGTTACCGGGACCCAACATAACCTTTTGTGTACACCCAGTATTCTACACCCCTGTGATTTCTCAGTAACGTAAGGCAAGCAGAAGGGATTGTGTTTAGTCTTTTGTCCAAGCAAACCCAGACCACGGCTTGTAGCTAGTGTATTTATGTCGCATTGCAAATGTGCTTGCATATGATCTATCACATGCCTTGTTGTGGGAAGTGGACACTTGTAATGTGTCTCAGGGTTTCATCAAACCTCCGCTGCTCTTCTTCATCAAGACCGAACATTTCCGGCCTTCCAAGTTCTGCAGTAGCAAGTGTAGCCTTGCTGAATGCATCTTACTTACGAACCAGAGTGTTCTTTAACACCGCTCAGATGTAATCTAGAGTAACTATGGTAAAGTAGTAAAATATATGTAATTAAGTTAAACCTCTGAGTTTACCTAAATTCCTTCGTTTTGAAGCCGTTATTTTTCATTCTTGATTTATGTTATGGTTCCTATAGGCAATTTAGCCTTTAAATAATCGCATCTCAGATCCGTTGAAATTGCAGAGGAACCACAAACGTAATAATATATACATATATATATTTATAGTATATATATATATATATATCTATATATATATATATATATATATATATATATATATATATATATATATATATATGTGTGTGTGTGTGTGTGTGTGTGTGTGTGCATGTGTGTGTGTGCGTGTGTGTGTGTGTGCGTGCGTGTGTGTGTGGTGCGTGCCAACGATATATATATATATATATATATATGATATACTAATATATATATATATATATATATATATATATGTGTGTGTGTGTGTGTGTGTGTGTGTGTGTGTCAAAGGTATGTTCTTCAAAAAACTAAAAGCTGTTATATTACAAACCCTTCCCCCGTAAACCATGCCCCACCCCTCCAAAAACATAGACCGACATAGTAATGTGATTTCTAGCCTTGAAATCCATGTAAAATAAAGCTAACCTTTCAGAACATTTGGGAATGATTGCACTTTCCACAAGAGTAGAATATAAAGAATTAAGATGAAAAACAGATAAAAGAGGAGCAAATGTACGCGACGCAATCTTTTGCGTAATATTCAAATTCAAATTCCAATTCAAATTCTTTATTTCAGCTGTAGAGCCATATATTATGGATTCCTGCGGCTACTTCTGGATCTCAAAGTTGTAACTGGAAGATTAACTAGAGGAATTATCTCCAATCACAAAACCGATGTAGAAAAAGCAACAAAACTGTTTGATTCCATCATAGGTTCGATATTTTGACCCGACTACATCTGCATAAATCGTAAATATTTACAAACATTTTCCTCTCTATAAAAAAAAAAAAAAAAAAAAAAAACACACACAAGGGGAATGGCTAACGATTTTACATTCAGTCGTATTACAGAGAAAATCTCATTTGCAACCCACACTAATTACAGTCTGAATAAAATATAAATTCTGACGAAGCATCGTCGGGAAATTCTTATAAATTGTTTTTTATAGAATTTATTTCATATAATCCGAATGTGTATGTATATATATAGATATATATATATATTTATATATATATCTATATATATATATATATATATACACACACACATATATATATATATATATATATATATATATATATATATATATATATATACTATATTCCTATTGATAAAAATAGCATTCCAACAAAACTAAAAGTATAATTTTCATTATCAACAATATTAACCAGCCAGACACAACTTTTCTATCAATATCTACAAACAAACACGCGGACACACTCACTGACAGGTTGACAAAAAGAACACCTGAACCGATTACCAATTAAACCATGATAGCTCAATGAATCATCATTCCATTGACAATTCACCATTCCAGTCTCAGGGCACAAGGTCAAGCACTAATTTATGAGTGATACAATCGCGACATAAGTCTGTAAGTTTTTTCTCTCAATTAAAAATCGACATTGCATAAAATAAGGAAATATTACTGATGCTGTATTCAGAATAGTTTGATAGCGAGCATGTAATATTACCAGTTTTGCGTAATTAGCTGTTCGAGCTCGACGATCATGAATTCACGAGATGTTATTATTTATGTTTTATTATTAACGAAAATTTGTTCATCATTGCTGCTAAAAATAAATACAGAATTCTTGTAGGATTCCATATAAGATGGTAAATCCTGCCAGGAAATCAGGCAAAAAATGAGTTTTCAGATACATGAAAGTAAAAAAAAAAATAAAAATAGAAAAAATAAAATAAAAAATAAAAAACAACGCATTCACACACAAACAGTTTTAATAAATAAATGTTCAGAATAATGAGGATACCAGAAACATATCAATAAATGAGTTTAATGAATGAACTAAATAATATCGTAAAGTCTTTTTATGAATTAGATTATAATAAAGGATGAGAATAAATAACTGTACAAGAATACCCTAAATATTATAATAATTCACCAAAAAATATGTTAATCTATACTACAGAGACCTTACAGACCTTACAGACCTTACATCTTGTTCGGGTTGCCCCAGGTCCCTCAGTGTGAGGCACCTCTAATGTCTACCAGAGAGTTGCTAGTACATCTTCCGGTATATTTTGCATCCTCCAATCTTGGATGGTCTGGGATGCAGCTTAAATATTTGTCGAGCTTATTCTTAAACACATCTACGCTCACTCCTGTTATATTCCTCAGATGAGCTGGCAACGCATTGAATAGACGCTGCATTATCGATGCTGGTGCATTGTGGATTAAGTCCTGTGTGCTTTCCTATTTCCTGGTATAGTTTTTGGGCACTATTAATCTACCTCTGCTTGCTCTTTCTGATATTTTTAGCTCCATGATGTTTTCGGCAATTCCTTCTATCTGTTTCCATGCCTGAATTATCATGTAGCGTTCTCTTCTCCTTTCTATACTAAATTAATTTTAATTTTTAAGGGGGATTGTAGTCTTTCCCAGTAGTCAAGGTCCTTAACTTCTTCTATTCTAGCTGTAAAAGGACCTTTGTACACTCTCTATTTTGTTGCAATATCCTTTTGATAGTGTGGGTACCATATCATATTGCAATATTCAAGTGGACTACAAACATATGTTTTATAAAGGATAATCATGTGTCAGTTTTTTCTTTGTTTTGAAGTGCCGTAACAACATTCCCCCATTTTTTGCTTTACATTTTGCCAATTTAGAATTGCTATTTGGGATCATTGGCATAAAACATGTTCCTATTCATCATCACACCAAGGTCTTTAACTGCTTCCTTATTTGTGATTGTCTCATTACTAGGTCCCCTATATGCATACAGCTTTCCTTCTCTGTCTCCATAATTTATTGATTCAAATATATCAGAGTTAAATACCATCCTATTTACCTCTGCCCAATCATATACTTTGTCAAGGTCTCTTTGTAGCGCGTTCCTATCTTCATCACAAGTAATTTCTCTACTTATTCTTGTGTCATCAGCAAAAGAGAGAGAGAGAGAGAGAGAGAGAGAGAGAGAGAGAGAGAGAGAGAGAGAGAGAGAGAGAGAGCATGATACTAAAATTTTCAAAGCGTGTAAAACGAAAAACAAATATCTCCCTTTCTAACAATGTTCAGGGCAATAAACAGCCTAAACTACAGATAAAAAAGGAACCAAAAAGCAAGCACTTTTTGTTTAGACACGAACACGCTCAAAGAGAGAGAGAGAGAGAGAGAGAGAGAGAGAGAGAGAGAGAGAGCCCTTGGTTCTTTTCCTCTCCGTTTCCTCACCGCCAGAACGAACTCAATGATGTTAACGTGACTCTCCATGAAGCAACGGATTGTCTCGTTTTACTTCCTTTTTTTTCTTTTTTTGTGGGGGGGGGGGGGGGGGGGGGATTTTTTATTTATCTATCTTCGTCTTTATAGTTTGCATGAATTTCTTCATGATTCATAATCAGTTCAAAGAAGGGCTACCTCTAGGTACACACACACACACATTTACTTATATATATATATATATATATATATATATATATATATATATATATATATATATATATATATATACTAAATACACTGTATAATATACTACTAACAAAATGCTCAAATTCAAGCTGTTCCCAGCAACGAAAAAACAAGCTTTAGGTCACATTTATTCGTAGCCTTGTCATCGAATTCTCAGCAGAGGGGTACATTAGTGTAATTAACCTGGCTCTTTCCCATTCGAGTAAGTACCCACGTTGCAGTATCCGCTCAGTTGAGTATTTCCGCTGATTTCAATTAAGATCAAAATAAATAAAAAAAGTGAGTCGTATATCCTTAATTACTTCACTATCAATCTCACTTAACGCGGTAATGTTTTCGGATGCTTGCATAAGTGACGCTTCTCTCTCTCTCTCTCTCTCTCTCTCTCGCCATCTCGCTCTCTCTCGTCTCTCTCTCTCTTTCTCTCTCTCTCTCTCTCTCTCTCCCAACATGTGCCTCTCGATTTGTCTTCCACCTTTTTATCCTCCCCTCTGTTCCCTCATTTACTCTTTGCCCCTCGTTCTCCCCTTTTCCCTTGGTTTGCAATGCTCTGAGGGTAGAAGCTGTCGTGGTTGTTTTTTGTTCTCTGAAACTAAAGAGAGGGGGAGAAAAAGCTGTTTGACCTGCACTTCTACAGCAGAGAGAGAGAGAGAGAGAGAGAGAGAGGATGACTCAATCAAAAATAAATAACTTGTGAAGAAAGGAACAATGACATCATTTATACCTCAGAGGAGAGAGAGAGAGAGAGAGAGAGAGAGAGAGAGAGAGAGAGAGGGATGACGACTCAATAAAATATGCATGACATGTAGGTAAAGAAACAAGGTCATCATTTATACCTCGGAAGAGAGGAGAGAGAGAGAGAGAGAGAGAGAGAGAGAGAGAGAGAGAGAAAGAAATGGGATGTGAACTCAATCAAAATACATGACATGTGAAGAAAGGAACAATGTCATCATTTATATCTCAGGAAGGAGAGAGAGAGAGAGAGAGAGAGAGAGAGAGAGAGAGAGAGAGAGAGAGAGAGAGAGGATGTGGACTCAATAAAAAATACATGCCATGTGAGGAAAGGAATAGGTTCATCATATATTCAGAGCTTCAAACTCACCTCCATCGAAGTAATCGTGATCTGAGCGAACCAAGATGTAATCAATAGCGTATAGAGTGGTAATGGCACGAGGAGCTCCCTTTGTGTCATTCATTCATAGCCTCTCTTTCATTCCCATTCAAAAATACTATTTACTTGAAATAAGGATTAAATAGTTCTATCTCAGTCAAAAGTACTATATTCTTGAATTAAGAAATAATAAAAGATCAAGTATAAAAGATATTGCCTTCATTTTGTCAGCTGTACAATAACCGACAGTTCGACAATGCTAAGGACATATCCTTTCAGGCGAATTCGAGTCCGTCTTATTTTAATGTGGTGAATAAAATTTAAACTACATTTTTATTCCATTTCGAATACAAAAATTCTGTAAAACCTTTTGGTTCACTCTGTGACTAAAATATTCTGCTTTAAAAAAAAAAAAAATGGAAAAAGTAAGAAAAAAATTGTCTGCATACTCGCCTAGTTATATTTTTGATACAAAATGTTTTCCTTTTTCGGAAACGAATATTAAAAACGTACAGCACTTTAATTAAAAATTTACAATGAAGGTAAAAAGCCAATTGTAGAAAGCGCATGCATGACGCAAGCACATCCTGACACTTGCTCCTCAAATATTCTATTTTTGTATTGTTAACTCATATACTCGTAAATGTCTTTTTTTTATTCATATCGAGAACAATTTCATTCACATCTTTAAGTTAACAAGCGTTCAACCTTTTTAACAAGATTTTTCTTGCTCTAATAATACGAAATGTGCAATATATTTTCTCGCAGACCCTTCATATAGCAAAATATGATACCAACTCAGGAAATACACCCTAACCATCCGAAATTAAATCACTACAGCTCTATCAAATTAGAGCGATTATTATAGTCCCTGATAGTCAGTAAAACGTATCAATCAGTGACATCGAAAACCAAGCGTAACTCGGAATGCCTTAATGTCACTTTTTTTTTTTACAATGAAGATTCTTTGAAGCTGAACATAAAAATAATATACATGACCAACGTAAAGTCCGACCATTATTATTTTGAAGTCGAACAAATGAAAAGAAATAATCATTAGTCACGTTTACATTTCTTCTTTCTCTCATTATTATTAACGCTGGTACCATAAGTAGTTGCAGCAAGAATTATAGAAGTATTCATAAGCAGCGACATTCGGGCCAGTTGTCTGCCCAAAAACTTTCAAATTTTAAAATAAGAATAATGCTATGTCCAGGTCGCAGCAATTC
This sequence comes from Macrobrachium nipponense, assembly GCF_015104395.2. Taxonomy (NCBI): domain Eukaryota; kingdom Metazoa; phylum Arthropoda; class Malacostraca; order Decapoda; family Palaemonidae; genus Macrobrachium; species Macrobrachium nipponense. The sequence continues at coordinate 23,482,063 of NC_087202.1, read as the reverse complement.
CATAATTAACTTAACGGGGGAAATACAATAAGTTTTGATATTAGTATTATAAACGAAAACTTTCCAGCAGGACACTCGTGTTGCAAAACGTATATATCAGTAAAAGAAACGCAGCAAAAGCCCGTTACCACTCAATGAAAATTCAACTCAAAAAAAAAAAAAAAAAAAAAAGTTTTAGGGCAGGAAAATCCAGTCCATGAAAACAGCGATGGATTTACCCGACAGTTTCTAGCAAAAAATTGTATCAGAATACGAAACGAGAACCACGTTGTGGAAATATTATTTCACGACAAATTATATTCGGAGGCTAGGCAATTAGTGCATATTCTGATATAGTTTTAAATAACTATTACACGATGTAATAAAATTGACGAATAATTACAAAAATATTCCAAAAGTTATAATGGCGTGGAAGTAAGAACGTCACCAGAGAGAGAGAGAGAGAGAGAGAGAGAGAGAGAAATATGAATGCCTTCGGTGCTTTATTATAATACGGTATAAATTTTGACTGAGCACGGATCTCTCTCTCTCTCTCTCTCTCTCTCTCTCTCTCTCTCTCTCTCTCTCTCTATGGTCCAGCTGCGCCCTGGATTAGTTAGTTATCAACGATGTGCAAATTTCATTACGGGGACAGACAGCATTTTCAGAGAGACGCACAAATACCGCTCCTTTCCTCGCCACGAAAGAGAGAGAGAGAGAGAGAGAGAGAGAGAGAGAGAGAGAGAGACGCACTCATACCGCTCCGTTCTTCGCCACGAGAGAGAGAGAGAGAGAGAGAGAGAGAAAGCAGATGAGACGACCATAACAGAAACGGATACGCCAATGAAGCGAAATGAGCCTGCCGGAATACGCATTGGAAACTGTTTATAAAGGGATTTATCAATTATTAAAACCTCGTCTCTCCCGGGATAATAAGCCTAATTAAAAGCGCATTTCCCCATTTCCTCGTCGCTAGTGGGCATGTCGCTAGGTGAATGCCAATTTGATTCTCGTCTTTCACGCGGCCAGTGCCACGATTCCGCTGTTTGCTTTTGCCTTGTGCCCCCCCTGAATAAGGGTCTTAATACCCCGCACTGGGAATTAGCATACGTCAGCAACATGTCACTGACTTTTAACGCGGCTCTAAATTCTTATTCTTTGGATGGTAAATAGTCTTATACAGGCAATGTTGGCTGCTCAAAATACTGATACCGCTAAGGCAACCATCTCCTAATTTGAAGATTTTACGCATGGTGTGGTATAATGCATTTTTGAAAATTAATAATCTCTCTCTCTCATCTCTTCTCTCTTTATATATATATATATATATATATAATATATATAATAATAGATATATATATAATATATATATATATACATATATATATATATATGTGTGTGTGTGTGTGTGTGTGTGTGTCTGTGTGTGTGTAAATATACGGAAAATTAATAATACTTTTTAGATGCTTTTCAGGACACTACCCTCTCACTTAACATTTTAACGTCTACACTGATGAGGAACACCGTTCAGGTGTTCGAAAGTCTGTGTTTCTTTACATAGTAATATACTGAATATATAATTGTAGATATCTTTATAACAATACTAAGAAATGTATGTAAATATAACTGCCTCTACCGTTATTTTAATAACGCCAATTTTACATAACCATTCACACGTGTAAACAAACAAACTTATATTCAATCTTTACGTATCATTCATACAAAGGCACCACACTCAATCGTACCTTAATATACGGAACAAATCAAACAACTGGGTAACTAGCAATTTCAAACTCTAGCGCATATGAGGAGTCAGTATTTACACAGCAATGCAAATAGATTTCCCGATTAAGCTCCCGTCACCTTTTATACACTCCTTGTTTGCCTTCACACACTATACCCGAATAGACGATTAAGACTTTTATTCACATTTAATGAGCTGAGCATCACGGCGACTCTGTCGATTGCACCTTTATTCAAGTTTAATGACCCGAGAATTAAAAATCCCAGCCGATACATGATATAAAAAAAATCTTCGAGTTGTGTTCGAGTATCATTCTGTTATGCATAGAGTATATGCGTTTTTCTGTCTGCTCATTTTTTTATTACGTTGGAAAATCAAGCAAACAACCTTTTTATTTTATAGTACATTTTAGTGGTCCGAGAACTAAAAATAAACATTTCAACATCCAACTTTCGCTGCAGTAGAGATTGATGTAAATAACATTACTTCTTAATTATTATCACTATAACTTCTTCATTTTTTGTTAGAAGAGCAAGCAAACAAAGTGCTCTCTATTCTCCCGAAAGGGGAAAAAACCCATTGTACGTTTCTTCCCTTTTCTGCCTTCGCTTTCGCCCTGAAAGGGCTTTTGTGCTCTCAGTATAAATACACACCCAGCTTCCCAGTCGCTCTTCAATCATGAGACTCTCTCTCTCTCTCTCTCTCTCTCTCTTCTTCTCTCATCTTTGGCGTTCGATTCCCTTTCCCCTCGTCTGGCTAGAGCAAACACTACCAGCTATGTACACAATTATCTGCCAATGCCTCAAAGTCGAGGGTAAATAGAGCTCCTCTAAGGACTGTTTGCTGTTTCATGAATTAGCCTGGTTAATGAGATATGGTGCAAGAAGCATACAAAGAATCTCCCATTTTCTATACTTCATCTCCCTGGCGGCTACAACCGCTGTGGGAGGAGGGGAGACGTGGGGAAGAAGGTGATCTCATGTGGGAAGGGAGAAGGATGAGGAAATGGTGATTTCATGTGGGGAAGATGGTGGTGGGAGAAGGAAAATGGAGGAAGAGGGGATCTATTGTGGGAAATGGGGTGGTGGGGGGGAATGAGAGATGTAAGGGAAAGGGTAATCTACTGTGGGCAAAAGATTAGCTATTTGATGTGGAGGAAAAGTCATGAGGAGATGATTCAGGCAATCTGATGTGCAGTGATGAACAGTGATGTGGAGTGGGGGCTGCTGGAAGCAGGGGGGGGGGGGGGGGGGGGCAGTGTTGATAATGGAGATGGAAGGCATGAGATAAAATGATGTGTTATGGGAGGTGGGGAAATGGGAAGAGGGAAAGGCAAATGATTTGGTTTGGGGACAGGTGAGGTAAGTTGGAGTGATGGGTGGAGGAAAATCACTCACTCCTTCCCACCTTCCAGCAATATATACTACACCTGAAGCATTATTATCTTTCTTCTTCGAGAGATTACCTAACCGTGGGAGAGATGAGATGAGCTGTGCGGGAGGGAGGCGGAATGCAAATACGCATTTCTGGAACTGGTGGCAGAACGCAAACATTATCATCTCGGGTTATGTTTCGGGCCACAGGCGATGGTATCGCGTTTTCCGAGGAATGGTTTGCCACCGTGGAAGAACATGATTTCACCGGAGAAAAAAAAAATGCAGATGACTTAGGCTGCGAATCTGAAGCGTTTTTTGATCAAAATTGTTTGGACGTTTTGTAGGTGAATATGCCAAGATTTTTTTGAGTAACCTACATCACTTAAACATCATAAATTTAAACGACTGAAAAATTGCATCAACACACTTTCTTTTTGACCTGAATATACGTCTAATCGTTACGAATATTCTACGAAAACCAAAATAAGTTTATTTTACATTAGGAAGGATTTAGGAAAATTTACATACATTGCATATGCCATACAAAACGGTTTGAAATTCAGTGCACTGCAGTGTAATAAATAAACTAGTTAATTAATCAATTAACTGATAATGATTCGGTATGTTTCATGCAAAAACTGCTTATTTAAATATCGAAACGACTATTATTAGATCATATTACTTCGGTAAGCTGATATTTTCTTGTCAAGGAACTCCACCAAAAATTCACTGGAAAGCAGTTTTAATTTTGTTACTCAAAGACATTATATCACTTGGTGCCAAAAATTCATAAAAAAACATAAATAAATAAACATTCTTTCGTCTCCTTATTGAAATAGTTATTTAGAGTTGAACAACAATATCTTCCTTCAGCTGACAAGTTAAAAGAATTATTCGTACTCTAATTTTTTTTTATAATCACTTCTCAATACTTTCTTCCTTTCAAGCCTCGTGTAGTATGCAAGTTCGAAAATATAAAAAAAAACTATTAAAACAGTAATATTAATTTCTTGAAGGGATTACGAGTGCAATTCACGAATAAAATACAGCATATTGATAAGAAAATAAGGATATACTTCATATACAAATGACCTGCAGAAACTGGCGGTGCAAATAGTTTTGAATAAGCTGTTTACTAGAAGGCTAAATCTAGTAATTTTTCCACTTTATTGAAGTGTATACGAAAAAATCAGACATTTAAAATATACCTGCTAACAAAACCTAATTTGTACCTACATAATTCAATACCTTATTGCTAAGTGTATATATATATATATATATATATATATATATATATATGATATATATATATATATATATATATATATATATATATATATATATATATATATATATATATATATACATATACTATATATATATATATATATAATATACATATACATATATATATATATATATATATATATATATATATATATATATATATATATATATATATATATATATGCATACATACATTTATATACACACATATATAGCAGGTATATTTTATGTCGTAGACTTCAGCAAAATATAGATGCAACACCGTACAATCCAGACCTTCCTCTCACGTCAAGAAATTCACAATTTAGTGAACGAATGACTACCAGATCTAATCACAAGGCTGAAACAGAGCTCTACTTTATAACAAGGTAAGGGAGGGAAAAGACGAACTGGTAACCAACGAGTAAATATATCTACGTTGGGACGTCTGGGTACAACCTTCCCTTGAACTTACCAAACTGTTGAAGGCAAAAGACGTAAGATAAACATTCACCTCGAAAACAGATAGTTCCAAGGCAACATATCTGCAACCGCCCTCGTTCTCACAAGATTAACTTCATGCTCGAAAGGACCAGGAATGCTTTATGAAATCTTCGCTTTTATTATTGACTCTGCTTGCAATGCTTGAGTAAAAGTCAAGATCTGTGTCTGGAGGATCAAAGGCCTCTGCTACCTCATTTACCCTAAGGTCTTTATGCATGCCGATTCTCTTGCTATATTAAACTTCATATCTTGAGATTTTCAAACAAAGATGCTTGCAGAATCTATACAAGCGTTGAAATTCCTTTGGAAAATGCTCAACGTACACCAGAAAACCCGTGAAGGAATTCGAATATGCCAAGATGAAAAGGTTGGCCAAACATAACGAAGACTAGATGGATTAATCAAATCTGTAATAAATATTAGCAAGGAAGGAAGTTCCCTGCTAATAACTTCCAGTGTTCATGAACATACGAAACACGTCAAAATCATAGGTAATCATCATCTGACAATTTATAAATGTCACCATTAGATAATCAACGGAATCCCGTCGAATCTCGCACTTTTCGAGAGTAACAGGTTGCTGCGGTCTCCTACTCCATACTTCGCGAGGGGGATGTCAGTTGGAAATTTCACTGCAGTCTAAAAACTGTTGGCAAAATGGTGAACAACAAAAAAATGATTTTGAATGACTTTAAATCCATTGCATTATCATATATATATATATATATATATATATATATATATATATCTATATATATATATATATATATAAAGTTATACCCCTCATTCTACATCAACACAGCCGTCACCCAACTTCTCTTAACAAATATTAGGTACTATGATAAACGGATATAATCTAAATATTCAAAAGTCAGTATCAAATACGACAAATTCAAATGATTTATTCTCCATGCTCTTGAAGAGAGGTATCATTCCAATGATAGAAACTTTTGAAAGTAATGCGTCCTATACAAAGTTTGAGAATTTATTGTCTATAAATTTTACATTAAGAATTATAATATTACTTTCTTCAAGCACGAATAACCACATGAAAAACTCACATTAAATTCGAGTATGAGCAGGGAAAAGCAAAAACTCACGGAAATAAAATGAAAAAGACTTTAATCAAGCATGAGCAGAATAAGGCCAAAAAACTTGCCCTGGAAAAAGCGGTAGCCTTAGACAACCGTAAAATATATTGATTACTAAAATCCAATGTCCTTCAAGTTCGAATACTTGGGAAGGGAAACAGCAGATCATAAAATAAGCACAACAGATGCTTTGTCAGGAAGAAAGAACTTTCGCCTGCACTAACAAATCCCGACCCCAAATCAACGGTTCGTTACTGAACTGAAAATCTCAAAATTCAAACAGACCACGCTTTTAAAAAAAAGTGCTGTGGAAGAACTTAAGGCTTTCGTTGCCTTTAAATTTTGCCTTAAATACGAATATACGTTTCCTTTACGCAAGAATAACGTGGGAAAGACAACAGCAGATTACATAAAAACGATGCTTTGTCACTGAGAAAGATATTTTCCCTGTCGTTACCGTTTCACGCCCATCGAGCGACCGTTCGGAACGCGTCGAAAACATCGATGTTCAAACACTCCAAGGTTAAGGAGATGCCCTGGCTAAGTTTTTTTTTTTAGGGTGTCAGGTAAACACACCGCCCTCCGGGATATTCTGCATCCCAGAAGGTCGTGCCTAAGACCTTGTAGAACAATTCCAATACGTGTTTAGTTGAGATATGTCCGGCCTTAAGGAGCAAACGAAGGATTCTTGGAGGAACACAAGCTCCATAGGAAGATGTTTAAGAGTGTCTTTTTATTCCCTTGGACAATTTTCCGTGTTTTTTATTGTTTACATAGCCACGTCTGAAAAAAAAATTGTGGCAGTTGTGTAGTACTTAACCGAGGGTTCTTAAGCCTTTAGGGTGAATCTTTTTGTCTTTGTTGTAAAATAACTATTTTTCTAAATTTCTTATAATTCATCTAACAATGCGGTGCAGTTTTTCCCAATATATCAAACGACATCAACCAACAATTCCGTCTCTCGATCCCTCTCTCTCTTAAGCCCAGTCATCAATGTAATTCGTCACGCTCAACTCATCTTTAGAAACAAAGTCTCCCCTTCCCTGTCTTTTTTTTTTTTTTTTTTGTTTTTTTTTGTTTTTTTAGCCCTATTGAAAGTTGTCGAGACTCCGTTTTTTTCCCCAGCGTGGCTACGGATCAATGACTAGTAATTCAGCCATTCATAAATAAGGGAACGCTGCTGTAGAAGTAGGTCTTGCAAGCGCCTGCTACCTTTAATACTACACGGATGCCGAGCCCCACTCGAAGGAGTCGTAATGGGGTGGACGAGGAGCAGAAAGCAACTGAATACGAGTTACGTGGAAGGAGAGAGAGAGAGAGAGAGAGAGAGAGAGAGAGAGAGAGAGAGAATGAATTTAGTGAACGAGTACGTGGGAGTTTCTTTCATAAAAGGAGAGAGAGAGAGAGAGAGAGAGAGAGAGAGAGACCTTACCTTACCTTACAGACCTTACATCTAGTTCGGGTTGCCCCAGGTCCCTCAGTGTGAGGCGCCTCTAATGTCTACCAGAGAGAGAGAGAGAGAGAGAGAGAGAGAGAGAGAGAGAGATGGATTTAGTACGTGGGAGTCTCTTTCATAGGAGACACAATGATTCGCCAAGGAAGAGATGAGAGTGAATAATACTGTTCTCTATGAGTATACATACTATTGCTAGATATACATTTCACCTTTGTCAGTTAAATCAAAAGGAAAGAAGGCAGAACTACAATGATTCATTTTTCGAGGAAACTGCCAAAAACGTTTTCCGAATCACCTTTTTCATATGCAATAAAGAGAAACGAATATATATATATATATATATATATATATATATATATATATATATATATATATATATATATATACAAAACATACACGTATGCATACATATCCACATAAATGTGTGTGTGCATATATAAAAACATAATTATATATGTATATATATTATATAGATATATTATCAACTAAAAAATTACCTTTCGGTTTAATATATCTAGAAATAAAGAGCGAATTGGATATTAAAGGACATTTGTAGCTTAATGCTCGTATATGCAATCACGGTGATGTGATAAAAATTCTATTCTATATTTTGAATATACCTAAATATATATATATATTATATTTTATAATCTATAATATATATATTAATATTATTATTATATTTTCTATCTTAAACCGTTATAATTATATAATATAATTATTATAATATATATATATAATATAACTTGTAATATCTATATAGAAATAATATTATATATATATATTAGCTATATACTTAAATAATATTATATTTATATATTAATATATTCATATATTTAGGTATTTATAAATTTAATATGTATTACTAATATATTATATATATAATATTAATATATATTAATTATACTATATATATTATGGAGGTAGAGGAGAGATAGAGAGAGAGATAGTATAAAGCAGTATATATATGAGCTGATTTAACAAAATTGATGAAATATCACGGCAATTTCAATTTGAAACGACACTTAAGCGACCAAAGAAAATTCATTGCAGAAAAA
>NC_087202.1:23438589-23463589 GCF_015104395.2 Macrobrachium nipponense | reverse complement strand
TATACTATAACTAACGATTCCAGGATGTAATCCTTCTTCAACCACTATCGAAAAAAGGACCTTTTCAATTCTTGATAACCGTGGTCATTGACACTCACGTCAAGTCATTTTATTCCACTGAACTTCAGATAACGATTACTGGATGCAACTCACTCATTTCGTCACTTGCCAACCACTTCATGCAATCATTCACAGCGCTGTTCATACCTCTGTGTTTATCCTGATCGCGTCTTCGGCTCTCGAGCATAAAGACCTCGTTTACGTGGAGCTTCGTGACGCCTTCCATCAATCATTACACTGACCTTACATTCCCACTTACAGCCGTGATATGTGATCATGAGGCAGCTCTCTCTCTCTCTCTCTCTCTCTCTCTCTCTCTCTCTCTCTCTCTCTCTCTGCTCGTTCGTCACGGTAATCTTCAGTTCATCATATCTAGACCATGAAGTAGAAAAATAATCGTTTCTTTTTCTATAATAATCCCTGAACTTCTTCCTTTAATTATCGTTTCCAAATCCTCTTTAGTTAATGCCTTTTTATTGAGCTTGTAAGTGTTTATAACTTATTCATTTTTCATGGCTGTATGCTCTGCTTTATTTGAAAACATCCATTTCCTTATTGAATGCTTTAACTAGGCTCTCTCTCTCTCTCTCTCTCTCTCTCTCTCTCTTCTCTCTCTCTCTCTCGTAGTAGCCATCTTGCTTGGTGAGACGTACCCGCGTGAAGTCACAATAATCAACAGATATCACAAGTTTAACATACGACTAGAATTTGAGAAATATCTAGAAGTGTTCGTGAACTATCGGTGATAAGATTAGTGTGAAAAATAGTAGGATAAAGCGTCTTCTAAAGTTAGTTTATCAAGTGTAATACTATAAATCAGAACAAGATGGCAGTAAGTTCCAACTGCGGGAAAAGGTGGCGTAATTTGGCGTGTCTAGCAGATTCGCAATACGATGAGGTAGCAGGAAGGGAACTGGCATTTCTCATCTATGAAATCAGCAACAGTCCTAACCAAAAAGATACAAAAAGCATTCATAGATATATTAGAAGGATATAATCCTTCAAACTGGAACAAATCTAATGAAAACATCTTGAAAATAATTGAAGAAGTTCCAAATAAAATCCAAGTGGTCAAGAGACTCATAAAGAAAATATACATAAACCAACATATTCCGACAAAGAAAATGAATAAGGTGAATCTTGTGAATATACTAATTGATGCATTAGGAAAAAGAATGCCAAAAGCATGCAAACTGTGTAAGGTTTTGGTATAGCATAGTCAATCCACAAAACCTAATCAGAAAATGTGCTGCATGCAACATTCCGACCCATCCACAGTGTGCTGAGGTAATACAAGATTTGAGAAAAGATACAAGAATTTTTTGTTCAACATGTCTATCATGGATAGACAATGTTATTAAATCAAGATTGAATGTACAAATAGTTGAGGATGAAGAAGAAGAGGAACAGGAAGAAGAAGGAGAAAAAGAAGAAGAGGAAAACGGAAGAGAAGTAAACAAAAATGAAATGACAGAAAAAAATAAGGAAAACAAAGAACAAGATAAAAGTATGGATGCAGAGATACTCATTGATACTACATATGAGGCAATAAAGCAGCATACCTACGAAGAAATAAATTACGATATGACAACAGAAAAGCAAATCCCGAAGAGGCTCTACCCAGATCTATACAATGACGGGAAAGAGGAAAAAATAGACAAGAAAGACAAAAATCTGCAACCTTTTGAAAAGAGGGAATTGCAGATTTGGAGAAAAGATGTTACTACAAACATCCTAAGATATGTCAAAAAACCTTGAATGAAATATATGGTAAATGTGCATACTTAGATGGATATGGGGATGATTGCAGAGATCTGCAGTCCAAAATATGTAAAAACCTAAAAGAAGAAAAGGATGTAAGTTTTCGGACAAAAAATGCAAATATATGCACCCTGTAGCCATGAATCATAATCAAATAAATAACCAACCAAGTAATAAAATCCAAAATAAGAAAGAAACAAATAAACAGAGAAATCAAGAATATCAGGTAAAAGAGAAAAGCAAACCACCAATGAGATATGCAGAGGTGTCAGCAAAGAATTTCAAAGCATCAGCTCCGAAATTCTACTCAAGAGATAATAACTGTATTTATTATGCAAGAGGATATTGCAGAGAAACGGAAAAAGGAAGGAAAATGCAGATTCAGACACAAAATGATAATTATGATGAAGGAAGATCAAATATTATGGAAAAGTTGGATTTTTTAATGTCAGAATTTCTGGAAATGAAAAAAAGAACAACATACCAGAACAGGAAAGAGACATGGGAAAATCCTTATTACTATCAGTATTTAAATGAAGGAGAAAACACGCAAACCATCATAGTGATGAATGCGCAGGGTTTAGTTACGAGTAACTCAAAAAGAAAAATAGAGTACTTAGAAGAACTAACCCAAAATGAAAAAGAAAATAGATATAATGAATATAAGTGAAACCTGGTATTCCCAAGAGACTGGGTAAGATGAGGTCAAATAAAAGGGTTCCAAACTTATAGATCAGATAGAAAAAATAGGAATCAAGGGGGAACCGCAATATATGGGAAAGACAAAAAACAAGGAAAAAAAATATATGAGAAATATAGTAACTCAGAATGTGAACTAATAGCGGTAGAATTTGAATCTGAAAAATTGATGAACATAGTAATATATAGACCTCCTAATACTAAAGAGTTTGACTTAATAATTGAAAAATTGGATGATATATGTAGAAATCACAAGGACTGGACTATTCTCCATGGTCTGGTGACTCAACTTTCCTTTCGTAGAATGGAAAGAACGAATAGGAGATTGTGGTTGTACTTATACATATAAAAAAGAGAGTAATAGTAGTGCAGAAGATAAGAGGCAATTTGAAAAGCTATTAGATATGCTACTAGAATACAACATTCAACAAATAAATCACCTGCCAACAAGAAAGGAAAATACTTTAGACCTAGTATTTGTGAACGAGATGAATTATGTTAAAGAAATAATAGTTTATAATGCGAGTATTTCAGACCATAATGTCATAGAATTAACAGTTCATTCCAAAGCAAGTGAAAATAGAGATAAGCAAGAAATGAAAAAGTGGGAAGGATATGGAAAATACAACTTCTACAGTAAAAATATAAAATGGTCAGAAATTAATGAAGAATTAAACAAAGATGGGATAACATTTTCGTAAGTGATGACATAAGGGTAAATACGGAGATATTATATAAAATATTGAAGATAATAGTGGAAAAATATATACGAAGAAGAAAAGTAAACATCATTCATGCATACCAAGAGACAGAAGAATCTTGTTCCAGAAAATCAGAAAGTGGAAAAAAGGTCTTGCAAAAGAAAAAAAATGCATGGAAAGATTATAAGAACTAAAAAGTAAGATAGAAAAATGCAGAAAAAAAGATTATACAATCAAAAGAAAATGAAAAACGGGACTTGGAAGAAAAACCCTATTAAATATCAAGCAAAAACCCCAAACTATTATACTCATATGCGAAGAAGATGAATAAAAGAAGAATAGAAATAGGCCCTCTGAGAATTGAAGGGAGATTAAACGAATGAAAAAAAAGGAAATTTGCAACATACTGGCAGAACGATATAAGAGAGAATTCACCCCTAGAATAGATAATGAAGATAATGATATAGAAGTAAGGGATGAAAATAGTGAATATTTAGCTGACATAGATATTAATGAAGCTGATATTGTGCAGGCTATTAATGAAATTAAAAATGGAGCTGCTGCAGGGCCTGATGGATTCCTGCTATTTTGTTAAAGAAAGTAGTTCATTCTATCGCAAAGCCACTTGCAATATTATTAAGACAAAGTGTAGATACAGGCAAGATATATGATGAGCACAAATTAGCGTATATTACCCCTACTTTCAAAAGTGGATCAAGACTAGAGGCAAGTAATTATAGGCCGTGAGTCTAACATCACATATAATGAAAGTGTATGAAAGGGTAAAGAAGAAAAATATTATGAAACATTTAATAAAAATAATTTGTTTAATAAAGGACAACATGGTTTCGTACCCGGAAAAAGTACACAAACCCAACTGTTAGTCCACCGTGAAAACATATTCAAAAAATATGAAAGCGGAAATGAAACAGATGTGGTTTATTTAGACTTTGCAAAAGCTTTTGATAAAGTAGACCATAATATATTAGCGAAGAAAATTAGAAAACACAATATCGTGGATAAAGTAGGAAGATGGTTAAAAGAATTTTTACACAACAGAAAACAGATAGTTATTGCAAACGACGAGAAATCGGATGAAGCCAAGGTAATATCCGGTGTGCCGCAAGGTACGGTGTTAGCTGCAATACTGTTTGTTATTATGATTGAAGACATAGACAATAATGTTAAGGATTCGGTAGTGAGTAGTTTCGCAGATGACACAAGAATAAGTAGAGAAATTACTTGTGATGAAGATAGGAACGCTCTACAAAGAGACCTTAACAAAGTATATGATTGGGCAGAGGTAAATAGGATGGTATTTAACTCTGATAAATTTGAATCAATAAATTATGGAGACAGAGAAAGAAAGCTATATGCATATAAGGGACCTAATAATGAGACCATCACAAATAAGGAAGCAGTTAAAGACCTTGGTGTGATGATGAATAGGAACATGTTATGCAATGATCAAATAGCAACTCTGTTGGCAAAATGTAAAGCAAAATGGGAATGTTGTTACGGCACTTCACAAGAAAGCTGAACACATGATTATGCTTTATAAAACATATGTTCGTAGTCCACTTGAATATTGCAATATGATATGGTACCCACACTATCAAAAGGATATTGCACAAATAGAGAGTGTACAAAGGTCCTTTACAGCTAGAATAGAAGAAGTTAAGGACCTAGACTACTGGGAAAGACTACAATTCTTAAAATTATATAGTCTGGAAAGGAGAAGAGAACGCTACATGATAATTCAGGCATGGAAACAGATAGAAGGAATAGCAGAAAATATCATGGAACTAAAAATATCAGAAAGAGCAAGCAGAGGTAGATTAATAGTGCCCAAAAATATACCAGGAAAAATAAGGAAAGCACACAGGACATTAATCCACTACGCACCAGCATCGATAATGCAGCGTCTATTCAATGCGTTGCCAGCTCATCTGAGGAATATATCAGGAGTGAGCGTAGATGTGTTTAAGAATAAGCTCGACAAATATCTAAACTGCATCCCAGACCATCCAAGATTGGAAGATGCAAAATATACCGGAAGATGTACTAGCAACTCTCTGGTAGACATTAGAGTGCCTCACACTGAGGGACCTGGGGCAACCCGAACAAGATGTAAGGTCTGTAAGGTAAGGTAAGGTCTCTCTCTGTGTGTGTGTGTGTGTGTGGTGTGTGTGTGTGATTAGTTAATGATGATTTACTGTTGTAAATGAGATCGAGATGATTATTTTTCCGGTAAAATAATTAAGATTTGTGCAACTTTCAGGAAAAAACCAAGAGCCATACATTTTTTCACGTAGTTTCGTGTTATTCACGAACCTTTTACCTGAATTGTTTTCATTTGAATATCGATGTTTACCTACGCTTATGTCTTATAGAAAACTTCTGGCTGTGCAGTCACCAGGAATTAAAAGTCCTTATTTGAAAACAGATGAGAAAGGTTACACCGCTGTACCATTAACTGGAATCATGATTCTTCGAAGCACAGTAGGCATGCATGCCTTAGGTGAATTTCTGTTAAGATTTACTTACCAGAAATTTAAGGTCGTTGGTTTTTTTTTTAAGAAAATGTTACACATTGTATACATTCACATATCATTTCGGGGAATGTGTCAATGTAAGATTTGGGCATATTACAGAGAATATTCACTTACCATAAATTAGTGTCTTATTATATGACATTTCTTACCGCACTCTTTCAGCTGGAAACTTGGGAGATTTCTGCGAACAGTTCCTTACCGGAAACCTAAGGTCCTTAATTTTCAAATAGGAGGGGATTAGTGGGAACAAACACAACCCTTGTTCCCCCTCCCCAAAACCCCACTGCCTTAAATGCAAGCGCGGAATGGGGTCAGCGAGATCAGTAACTCCGAATACTGTAAAAAAAAAAAAAAAAAAAAAAAAAAAAAAAAAAAAAAAACGTTCCATGTTATCCCAGAAGGGAAATACCAATTGTCTCAGTCCCGCGTCCAGTCCCTGCTGCGCACTCGTGATTTCTTTAATGAGGTTGAATTTCCTTTCTCTTCCTCTTCTTCTATTTCCATTCACCGAAAACGGCGCCGACGTGAAAAACGATACTTATTCCGTGTAATGAAGACGCGGGGATAAAGTGGCGCGGAGGCAGACTGGCTTCTTTTCCCGTCTTGGCTTTTTCGCGTGTGCGTGCGTGGCTGTGCGTGCTTGTACGTGCATGAGCGTACTCGTGTCTATACGTATGCACGCCGGGGAGCGCTTAACAGGGCACCCGGGAGGACTTGGCGAAATACAATTCCTTTGGCAAAGAGGAATTCAAGGAGATATGTTATTGAAGTTCCATTCTGCTTAGAGTTCCAAATGGGAGGCTTTGCCCTGAAAGGATGGGGGTCAGATGGGTGCCAATTTTCCCACGGATAAAAAGAACCCAAGAGAGAGAAAGAGAAAAAAAAAGTGAAAGAAAAGAGAGAAAAATGAAGGTTGGACATTTCTCGGAGGGTTTGTTTTCCTGGGTCCTTCTTTCAGCAGGCTATTCCAATTTATTTTTAATGCTCCTGTTACTATATTATCTTTAGAAGTGGAAAAAAACTCAAGTAGAGCAATTAAATAGACATATTATTAAAAAATCTATCCTTATTTCATAACTGATTTAATCACGTAAAGCCAACAATTGCAAAATTAAAATTCTCAACATTTGAGCTCGGAAGGTTAAATTTTGATCAAATGTATTTTATCTATTTTTTCACTGAGAAATTTTCCTTCAGCTACTAACCTAAGCTTGATTGGGGGATATTCCCCAATTCCTAAAACCGATTGACTATCAAGTGTCAAGTGTACTTAATACCAGGAACAAACAGACAATTCAAATTTAACTCCACCCAATGACGCAGTTTCTGTAGGTTATTAACGAATCTATATGATGTTTTAATAAATGGATAAAACATATAATCAAATCCTTCCATTTTAGAAAATAAAATCTGCTCACTGAACAGCAGATTCCATTGTTATAGGTCGAATTCATTTTAATATAATGCCGTACGAAACTACTGTTTATATCATAAGAAATGGATATCATTACAGCTAAGAGCCTGGGCCTAAAGAGATTTTTAAGGCTATTTACAAGAAGCTTCTTTGATTTTATCAAGTTCAACCCCATTTCATGACAATTAAAGGGTATTTCAATAGAACTTCAAAATACCTTATTTCATTTCCTTATTTTACAACATTAATTTACTACCTACGACAGTATGACCTGTTGAAATTATTCAAAACATGAAATCATCTAAATACATCAACTCTTTTTACAATTAAACATCACAGTTCAAAAGCGTTATTTTTCCTGAACTTACACAGGGCTACATGAAAACTCGATTCACTGGCACTACATCTCATATCTACTTGTCACATTTCGATGAAAAAAAAAATACTCTAGACTCGAAACTCCACGCTTACATATCACCCTTCGACGTAAACTTCCACTACTGGATGAAGCTCTCCTCGAGACTAATTCATCCTACTTCACTTTAAGACTCATACTTTAAAGTATGTAATTTCGAGGTCGACTCATGTTCCTGGTAATAGTTCTCCAAAGCAGAACTCTTTAGTTATTTTCTCCACTTTTCTAATTATGGATTAATTTAGGCATGACATCTAAATAATGCCAGAACTATAAACATAATTCCAATTCATTATGGTATGGTATGTGTTTGGATAAA
This sequence comes from Macrobrachium nipponense, assembly GCF_015104395.2. Lineage (NCBI taxonomy): Eukaryota > Metazoa > Arthropoda > Malacostraca > Decapoda > Palaemonidae > Macrobrachium > Macrobrachium nipponense. The sequence continues at coordinate 23,455,665 of NC_087202.1, read as the reverse complement.
AAGAACTGGTAAAATGAAACGGTCATAAAAAAAACTATCTCACGGCATTTTCGAAGGCAAATTTCCATTAAAATTAACACAGCTTAATCAAAATACACCAATAACAAAAATATGTAACCATAATAGTTTAGATAAATAAAATATGAGTGGTCAATTGAATGGTCATCCTACTACACTCATCTACTGAGAGTAGTACACACGTCTTTCTCTCAGGCATTCAAATGACTTTTTAAGATCAATGAATTCTGTCAGATACTTGAAAGGCTCAAATATTTTAGATATATAAATTGAATACTCAAATGAACTCTGCTGGTAGTTTAAAGACTCAAAATATTCTACATAAAAGAATGGTAATGATACACGCAAAATGATCTCAAATACTTTAGATCTATACATTTTGGCAGGTACTGAAAAGTCGTTCAAATATTTTAAACCAATGAACTTGGCTGAGTCTTCAAAATATTTTCAAATGTCTTAGATAAATCAAATTTGTCAAGTAAACAAAATACCCAAAAATTTTAAACCAGTAGGGGGAGATATTAGAATATGGAAAGCGTTAAGGACGGCCAGTGCCCGACCCCCAGAACTGCAATAATAAACAAATATTTTAAATGTGAATTTATGATATTTAAAAAACAAACCTTATATGGGATGAAATGTAAAGAAGTGAAGTTTTATCTGCCGAAAGAATTTTTCTTTAATCTTCAATACTTTTGGAGATATTAACATCTGAATAGCGTTAGGGCTGGGCGGTGCCCGACCGCCGGAAATGCAATAATTAAAACATCATTTAAATGTGAATTTCTGACATTTTAAAAACAAACCTTACATGGTATAAAATATAAAGATGTAAGGTTTTATCTGCCGAAATAATTTTCTTTTATCTTCAATACTTTTGGAGATATTAGCAACTGAATAGCGTTAGGGCAGGGCAGAACATGGCCGCCAGAAATTAGCCCGTTTCCAGTAAGACTTCGCTTCGTTCGTCTCTCAAATATTTCATGTCAATGAATTTCATTAGGTATTCAAAAGGCTCGTAGATATTTATCTCAGTGAATTCTGTCGGGTACTCAAAAGTCAATCAACTATTCAAGAGACAAGACGTAAAGGTTCTCAAATACTTTGGATTAAAGAATTTTGCCGGAGCTCAAAAATTGATCTTAAATATTAATTCAGCGTCACTTCCATTCCTTTAATCAGCAAGCAAACGTCACATTCAATATTCGTAAACTGATGACACAAACTTTAAAGTCAAAATTCTTCCTTCCCGAAGACACATTTTTATCTAGTCCGCCTCTTCTCCAATATTTCTTTATTGAACCTTTCATTTTGTCCCTTCCCCCCATTCTTCCACCGTAATCGCTACCACGGGCCATCGGAAAAAAAGAAAAAAAAGAGAGAGAGACAGGAAGGAAAGAGAGAGAGAGAGAGGGAGAGAAAATACCGCCCTTCAACTTTGCTTTTCAATCTCACTTTTTTTTCTATCATTTTTACCCCTTAAGGAATCCGATAAGGAATTCCCAATTCCGTCTAATAAAAGAGGAAAAAGGAAACTCGGGGTTTTGAACCCAAGGGATCGAAAGAATGTCCTAAAACTCAAAGAAGGCGCCCAAATTTCATTTCGGGAATGGCCCAAGTCGGAGGAGATCTGGGAGAGCCATCCATGGGAAAAGGGACTTTATTAGTCCTTATTAGCGACTCTGTGGCGGGTGAGGCCCATTGAAATTCAATAGAATTCCAGACACTGCTTTGCCCACCGTACTTGAAGGAAATGAGAATATATATATATATATATATATATATATATATATATATATATATATATATATATATATATATATATATATATATTATATGTATGTATATATATATATATATATATATATATATATATATATATATATATATATATATATATATATATATATATATATATATATATATATATATATATATTTATATATGTGTGTGTGTGCCCGTGTGTAGGTGTGTGTTTATATGTGCGTGTGTTTGCGTGTATATGTATACATTCGCTTGTTTACCTGTGGATACGTACATAATCAATTCACACTGGAATTCACTATGTTGATGGCAGAACAACTACGAGTACATGTCACAGATGAGAGAGAGAGAGAGAAGAGAGAGAGAGCGAGAGAGAGAGAGAGAGAGAGATGAGAGAGAGAGAGAGAGAGAGAGTGTTGTTAATACACTCCTGGAGTCACAACCATTCAGACCTCTAAGTTCAAATTATAAGTAAATATGCTCAACTGGTGCATTGTTGATTCATCTTTTTTTAATCCTGTTTTTAGAATGTACTGCAGGCAAGGTCTGTTAGCATTATTAATCCAATGAGGTCGCAGAAAAAGCGCAGTTGTTTTCTGAATTGCAGGTGTTGTTTTTCTTCTCCTTCACAAAGAATCGGAGAAAACAACACAGAAAACACAAAGCCAACAACGAGAAAAGAAATCCCGCATGACTTCCACTAACCGAGATATTGTTACTATTTTTCTTTTGTCGACCAATAAGCCTCTTTCTTTTCTTTTGGGTTCTGAGGAAAACAAAACAGCACTTGCTCTCGCATTTATTCACTAAGGACCAGGTCAAAAATTAAAAATCTTTGTAAAACTGGTTTATATATATATATATATATATATATATATATATATATATATATATATATATATATATATATATATAATAAAAAGAGCCCATAAAAACGCAAAAATATAGAAATAAGTACTATATTTCAGAGACTGATGTCTCTCTATTCAGGTAGTAAGAGAGGCAACAGTCACTGAAATATAATAATTTTTCTATATTTTGGCTTTTTTATGGGCTCCTTTTATTAAATGGAATTCTGTTGTGACAGAACATTTTAACCAGTCATTCATATATATATATATATATATATAATATATATATATATATATATATATATAGATATATATATATATATATATTTATATATATGTGTATAAGCCACGAAGGAAAAATAAACAACGGAGTTTCTGCAAGATCCTTTACTCAGCAGACAAACTGACTTGCATCGAGAAATTGAGATTTCAGGAAAGGTTATATAACTGACAGATAGGGATTATAAGGAGATTAGTACCTAGAATCCAACACACCTGGAGAATGAGTAACCTTTCCAGACAAGCATAAACATGGGTACAATTTAAGAACAAAAAGATTAAGTCCACCTGTTCAGACACAGGGACAAGACAATTAAAGGATTATACAGGGCGACAGCTGACCACATTCAGATCTTTGGTAAACAAAAACTTATTCACTAAACATATTAAAAATACATATACAAAGAAAATATCTCTAAGGCAACTAATTTGTATTTAAGTCTGTATTTATATCTTTGAGGTCATTCTTAAACATGTTACAAATACAAGGGTCTAAATGAAACAGACCACGACTAATATTAAAATTACAATGGGAAGTAAGTTGTATTATGGCAGATTCTAAAAGATTTCGTGATAAGATATCTTTTGATCTTGCAATTACTGATCTACCAACCCAATTTATCCGGTGGTTGTTTTCACTTAAATGATTGAATATTGCATTAGATGTTTGCCCAGTTTTGACAGAATATTTATGCTGTTTTAATCTTACTTTTAAGCCCTTGCTCGACTGTCCGAGACAAAAGGTAGGGCAGTCCATACATGGAATTTTAAATATTATGTTGTTGCTTTCCCTGGGGCCATTTTTTATTAACATTCCTTTTAGCGTGTTATTATAGGAAAAAACAAGGTTGACCTTAAAGGCTTTTAACAATGATTTAATGGTTTCAAATCCGTTAAAATAAGGCAAACTGAGAATATTCTTAGAATTTTCGTTCTCCGTGTTATTTACAGTATAAAACTTTTTGTGGGCTTTATTATAACAAATATCTAATATAAGTGAAGGATAACATAAATCTTTCCTTATTTTTCTTATGTATTCAATTTCTTGATCCAAACGGACAATGCGCAATGCTCGTAAAAACATAGAAGAAAAAATTTATATTTTGATGTTAAGACGGTGGCCTGAATAAAAATAAACATAACTTCAGTTGTTGGTTGGTTTCCTATAAATACTGTATTTATAGGAAACACTCCGTTGTTTATATTTCCTTTGTGGCTTATACCTTTATTTATGGATTTATCACGTTCCAAACTTTCGTGATTCCGTTATACATACATATATACATACATACATACACACACACCCACACACACATCAGCAGCACATATATATCTTATATTATATATTATATATATATAAGATATAGATTAATATATATAGTATATTATCATATATATATATGTATATTATATACATATGCAATATATATATTATATATTATATATATATATATATATTCTATTCATAAACCACAAACACACATATATATGCTCACACACACACACAGATATATATATATATATATATATATATATATATATATATATATATATATATATATATATATATATATATATATATAATATATAATTTTAGAATTTTTACTGATTTACGTACTCTGGCGTTACAACGATAAAGGTCATACAGGCTCTCTTGCGTAAGAGTGATCCCCGATTCACCGAGACTTCATGCATTTATTAATATTGTTGTTGTTGGGGGATGATAACGGGTATTTGCTTCGAGTAAAGCTCCGTTGAAAAAAAAAATGGCATTTCGGCTTTAGTATTTGATAACACACAAATAACCCAGTTGTTACGGGCGTTGTGAAATGATAGAGGAAAAAAATAATGACCAACATTCGAAAAAAAAAAACTGCTTGAATCATAAATTACCAAAATTAAAGTGGGGGGAGGAAGAGTGCTTGTGTGCTGCAGCGCTTGAAAGCACGCAAATACACCACTCGTTACGAATGTTTTGAAATGGAGATTAAATGCCGGGATTTAAAGCTCCCCCGGAAGAGAGAGGATTAGCCCTTTCACCTCTGGCTGGGTGGAAGCCTGTCGTATTTACTTTTGCTGAGGTTACTGCCATACTCGCGGGTGGAATAGCCTTTGATGTCCACAATAAATTGCAATTTTCGTCGACTCTTTATCAATATTAAAAAATGAGACGGGATGAAAAGGTTGCTGATACTTTTCCACATAAAAGATGCCAGGCTTTCTTTTTTAGCAGAGTATCGTGATCAGGCGGAATTCCAAAGCGTGTTAGTACAAGGGGTGAAGAATCTAAACGGCTGTCAAAACAGCTCGAGTTTATCTTTTATACTAAATGTAATAATAACTCAGGTGTTTATAAAATATATAACTAACAAAACGTTCAACTGTAAACTAACATTGTACGCATTGTACAATAAACATCTACAATTATATATATAAAAAAAAATTGTATCTGTAAATGTAGAAAACAAAGAATTTCAAACACCTGATCAGTGTTCTTTCTCAGTGCTTACACTCAGGAGGAACAACGTTCAGGCGTTATCAAGTCTTTTTTTTTTTATCTTTAACGAATAATTCAATATATATATATAATCATGGATTTTTATTATGCATCAATTTAATCACACCATAGCGAGTTTCCCAGCACTGTACGTATTGACTGATGAAAAGTTTATATAGTTGTGGGAGCAATTCAAGAAGCACATTAATCCAAGACTGTCAAAAGGTATTTTCCATAGCCTCCATATCAGCGCTCATGGCATACAAAACTACTGAATATTTCTTTCCTCTCAACCATTCGAAAGCAGCCACATAGCCACATGCAGAGGTGGGGGAAAAATTTACCTCAGAACAACTGAAACCCAACAAGCTTCCTCCTCCCCTCCTTACGAGTTTCTGAAGAGATTGTGGGAGACCGAAATGAGATTAGGCAGAAGTTGAAAGGAAACAGAAAAGATTTGTTATAGAAAAACACCTGCCAGTGACGCGACTGACGTAAAAAAATCGACAGACCTATATTTACCGGTCTACAAATGAACTATATATATATATATATATATATATATATATATATATATATCTATATATATATATATATATATCATCATATTATATATATATATATATATATATATATATATATATATATATATATATATATATATTATATATATACTGGGTGTTTCGAAATTAGAGGCCCCCCCCCTCCACAGAAGAAATGGAAAGTTATGAAGTTTTCTGCTATAGCCTATCTCTAAGTACATTATCTTAAGTTTCTATTAAGCTATTTTTCATTTTACATTTCTTGTATTTTCAGACTGAGTGACGGAGTTAGATATAGCCCGAATCCGGGCTATAACCTTCAGAGAGGCCATGGATACTGACAAATCCTTCATTTCACGTTTCTGGATAGATAAATACATTAAAAGAGATGAATCCTTTGTTAAAAGAAACTGGAACAAAAATCCCACAATAAGCTGTAGGTCCCGTTGCTAGGTGACCAATTGGTTCCTATTGATATCTGTTAATCAGCTCAGTGGTCTGGTAAAACTAAGATATACTTAACTCAGGAGTCAAAAGACATCTTAGCTGAGGCAGTGAGTAGACTAAGAAAGTCTTTATGTAAATTGGCGCTTGAACTAGAAACAAAAAGGGGAAAGAAGAGAAGTTATAATGCGGTATATTATAAGTTGAAAAAATCTGGTATCAAACCATTTCATATTATCAGCAAGCCCAACATCACTCAGAAACAGAGAAGACCGTGCACGGTTTTGTGGTTCATTTTGTAAAGATTGGGATGAAGCTGACTTTTGCCGCATCAAATGAATTCTTCATTTACACAGTCAGGAAGCCAAATCATAAAAATGACATCATTTGGGCTGGAAAGTTGGATGATATCAGCGATGACGTGCGCTATCGCCAAGTTGAGAAATTTCCTGAATGTTTGGGAATTTTTCTCTATTTCACAACCATAAAGTTAATGTGGATCATCAAAGAAAAGGGACGGTCATGGAATGGCGAATACTTCAGAGAAACTATGCTTACTGGTGGAGTATTTCCTTTCCTCAAAGATCCTTAAAATGTTATCTGTTGAAGAAGTCACATCTTTGCATGATAAGGCATCATGTTTCAAGGCTCTTCAGACACAGGAGCTGCCTTTGAAACAGTGGTATCGATTTCTCCTTGTCAAATGAGTGTCCAGGTAGCTCCCCTGACCTTAATGTGTGTGAAAACATTGGTTCAGACACAGGAGCTGCCTCGAAACAGTGGTATCGATTTCTTCTTGTCAAATGAATGTTCAGGTAGCTCCCCTGACCTTAATGTGTGTGAAAACATTGGTAGTATCTTAAAAGATCGTGTTGAAGCGCGCACAGTGAACTATGATGGTATACCAAGCCTCGACGACCTGCGAAGGGAGGTGACTGAAGTGCTCAGGGAAATGGAGTTTGAGTCTGAGCTATTGCGATTTGCTGATATCATACCCTTCAAGAATGCAGGCTGTAGTACAGGCATATGGAGGCCACACACAATATTAAATACTCAGAGAGAAACTTAAATAAATACCTGTTCTGAATTACTTTTGTTTTTGTCCATATCAATTTTAGTTTATGCTGTATATAAACTGTCCGTACATGAATCCTCAACAAAGTTTCGAAAACAGAACGAAACGGAAAATAGGAAAAACAAAAAACACCGTCAGTATTTGAAAGATTCTACAATCTTAATATAACCTGACAACGATGCTGTCTTAAAACCAGCTACATCCATTTGGCCAGTTCAGAAGCTGTTCTTATGTAAAGACGTGTCCCCTAAGAACCCCGAAATTCTCCTGGCCTTTAACATAATTCCATAAAATCACGTCTAGGACGCTGTATAGCTTAATATGCAGAACGGAAAATTCAATTTCGGGTGTTAAGTGAACACTTCCGGCGAGGGAGGCGGGGTCGTTATCCTCACAAGACGCTGCGGTTTCACGTGGAATACAATTTTTGATATTGAATTTGAAGACAGAATCTGCTTAGCTGCGAAATTTGTAAGCAGGGGAAGTACTTAGAAACCTCGAGAAAAGAATGCGGGAGGGAATCAGGGTGTAGTAACTCGAATACTGTTTTTAAATTCGTAATCAAAGAAATAACATTATTCAAATTTACAAAGAAATTAAGCCACTTCAAGATGCCACAACAACAAATAAAGGAAACACAAAAAGTAACTTGCAACATTGCTAACAAACATTTGAAAGAGAAAGCGAACAGAAAAATTCTTAATTCAGCCATTGTAAATTCTGATTCCGAAACAACATAACGGATAAACAACATGCATGTAAAAATAAAGAAATTGTGAGTAAAATCAAAATTTACAACAATGGAGAGAGAGAGAGAGAGAGAAGAAAAGCTTAATACAGCCATTGTACTTGCTGAGTTTGAAATAACACAGAAAAACACAATGTAAGTACACATAAAGAAATTGCAAGAAAGGAGAAAACCTAAAGCTGTGCAAATAAAATGAGAGAGAGAGAGAGAGAGAGAGAGAGAGAGAGAGAGAGAGAGAGAGAGAGTCCTAACTCAGCCATTGTAAATTCTGTCACTGAAATAAAAAAAAACATAATATACGTATACATAAAGAAATTTTGAGAAAAGAGAATACTTACATTAATGCAAATAAAATGAGAGAGAGAGACAGAGAGAGAGAGAGAGAGAGAGAGAGAGAGAGAGAGAGAGAGAGAGAGAGAGAGAGGAAAAAGTCTTAACTCAGCCATTGTAAATTCTGAAACAACGTGTGGGGGAGAAAATAAAGCACCGTGACTTCATTATGCCACATACCTGTTATTATTTCAGTGTATGTTAATCTGAACACTTGCAAACAAAGGACCTTTGTCAAGCCACCACACGATACGGAATGCAGAATTACGTGGGTTTCACAAAATTCGCTACACCCCCATCGTCCTCTAAATCTATATATATATATATAATATATATATATATATAGATAGATAGATAGATATATATATATATATATATATATATATCTATATATATATATATATATATACATATATATATATATATATATATATATATATATATATATATATATATATAGTATATATATATATATATATATTGTGACGAGCTGTCACATTAAATATTGTAAATAAAAAAACAGAATTATTAAAAATACAGTTTTGTATTTTCTGTAAACATTCTTGTAAATTGTTCTGTTCGTATTTAAGCACTTTCTGTTCCTGTTTAAATGCTCCTTGGACACACTCTAGTCCAGTACTTTAAAAAGTTTACATTTGTTCTGAAAAGAATGTAACAGATGAGAGAATCACAGCTGTTCATACAGTCAACATCTGCTCGCTATTTTATATTGGTGCTTAATTGTGGTGTTAAAGTTATTATTATTATATATTAGTGGGTGCATTATAGTTTTGTATTAAAGTTAAATATTTCTCGAGTGTTTCCTTATTCTTGTGCCTGGATCTTGGTGTTTTGGGTTATTAGATTACTTATTAAGTGGTATATTAAGTGCTAAGTAAAGTTAAGTTTAAAGTGAACATAATTCAGTGATAAACTACAACAGACATATTTTGTTTTGGTGGTAAATTTTTTTATTATTGCCCGCTGACTTGTATTATAACAAGGCCATTACATCGTTACCATACCACCTGGTAAAGAATATACTTGCAGCGGTGACAATATTTGTGGGGGCCTGTCCGGGAGTTCATATTTATTCATGAGACGTAATTCTTCATGTGACTTCGTGTTTCATGCGACTCATGTGATTTCATGTTTCATGTGACTTATGTGATTCTTGTTATTCAGTGATCTAAGTCACATAGTTGATGTGTATCATGTGATTTATGTGATTCATGTGATTTATGAGATAAGTGTCTGTTGCAGTAAATAAGCTTAAGTATTAAATTTTTCACACCAGATCCAGACGGGCACAATAGTAAGTTGCACTGTTACGAATAGTAAGTGATTCTCTCCACGCATATCCGGTATCGATGATTTGGAGGTATAGTTGGTAGCTTAATGTTAATCGACTGGGACCAGTGTTAATTCACTATCGATAGTGCCCACCCCTTTTCATGAACCACCCTTTTAAGATTCTTCCCAAGCCATTAGACTTCTTCCGACAAACACTTGTGTTAATCCGGATACCGTGTCAATGAGCTAACCTGAATCTTCTTAAATCATAACCATTGAACTAGTTCATTCCTTAGTTAAGACCATTCCGTTGGTCATCTCATTACTTGATTTTGGTTCGTTTTGCGCGCATTAACATGTTCGGACCGATATCGCAATCTTATTCCTCTTAATTGCGGGATTCTCTTTATCACTTGTCAATATTGAGAAGTCGTTAAATTTTTATTTTCACTTTTGAATTATCAGTAATGCTCTCATCTGGTTTAAATTATAATTCAGTCCTTCGAAATTGAACTTGGTTATTATCAGCAGTTGCTTAAGACTTATTAAATAGCAATTATTTTTGTTAAGGTAATTAGCTTATTTTTAAATAAGTTTCACGATTTTGTGTGCCATCCTAACTTAATTCTTTGCTAAACATGTTCAATTTAGAGCAATTCTTGCTTAATCCTAAAGATGAACTACCAAGATTACATCTTGCAAAGAAAGCGGAACTCTTGACTATCACCCAGAAATGGCAAATACCTTCAGAGTCCTCCTATGTCAAAGCTAGATTGATAAGCGACATCCTCCAATTTCTAATTGCAAAGAATGTAGTTAAAGAGAGCGACGAAGAAGTAGAAGAAGTACGTTACCTGACCAGTGCGGTTGCTACCAGTAAAGAAGATCCAGAAGTAACCAAGATGAAACTACAATTGGAATTGGAAAAAATGAAGATACTCAATGCACGAGAAGAAGAAGAAGAAAGGGAAATAAGAAAAGATGAAAGAAGACGAGAAGAAGAAGAAAGGGAAATAAGAAAAGATGAAAGAAGACGAGAAGCTGCATTACAGGAAGTAGAACTCGAAAAGAAATTAGCGGAAATAGAATTGTCGAAAACAAGAGAAACTGCTAACATACAACTTAAAACCAAGGAAGAAGAACGCAATCTTCCTGAAAAGCTCGACTTCCACAAAGCAAAAAAGCTCATTCCTACATTTGATAAAAAAGAACCCGAAGTATTCTTCGACACTTTCGAGGATACAGCTACCTCGCTCGAATGGCCGGCAGAACACTGGGTAATGCTCATTAGAAATGGTTTCAAAGGTAAGGCAGCTTATGTTTCCTCGCAAATAATTACTGTTAAGGATTATCAGATCCTTAAGAAAGCTATTCTAAACGCTTATTCAATCACAATAGAAGGATATCGTCAAAGTTTCCGCAATTCACAAAAATCTCCAAACCCAGACATTTGTGGAATTTTGTGATACTAAAGTTAGACAATTTCAAAGTGGATTGACAAAGCTGGAATTAAAGAATTTGAGTCACTTAAAAGTCTGGTAATCATGGAAGAGTTTCTTAGAAAAGTGCCATTTAACATTGCTAACTATATTTTAGATAAGGAGGAAACTGATCTCATGAAAGCAGCTAGTCTGGCAGATGACTATTTTCTGCGCCATAAATCATATAAACCTGCCCATAATAAAACTACCTTTTTTTCAGACAGATTTTGTACTTACTGTAAGCAGGTAGGACATCCCATTGAAAAGTGCCCAGATCCTCAGTGTAGAAAGTCTGAAGTCAAAGAACATAAGCCTGGTAAAAAACAGGATTCCAAGAAAACGATGCATGTGACCGTCCCTACTCCGGATTTAGATTCCTTCAAACCTTACACATGCCAAGGTTCAGTAAATGGGAAACCTGTCGTTTGTCTTCGTGATACAGGATCGTCTCAAACTATTATCAACCTACCACCACAGGAGCTGACAATGAAGCAAGAATATGTTGTTGTAATGGACTTGACATCGACCAAGACTCTACCCTTGGCTGAGGTAACACTTCAGTGCCCCTTCTACACAGGTAAAGCTTCTGTTGCTGTGTCTAATAAACCCTTGCCACATCCATCAATACAGGTACTGATAGGTAATGACCTTGCAGGGGCCAATGCTTTGAATTTTAGTAGTAACAGGATCCAGAATGTCCCATTCTGAAACAAGAACTTAAAGTAAATGAAAATAAAATTGTTCAATCTGTATCAAAAGTTCCAAAGAAAAATAAAACTCTTGAAACATCTAAAGTAGAGAAGGCTTTGGAATTAGTAAATTTAAGCAAAGTAAAGTTTCAGCAGTTGCAGAGTAATGATCCTAGCCTTACGACATACTGGAAAAGAGTAGAAAAATTCCATCAGATAACCCCAAAGAACTCCTTACTTTTTATACTGATCACGGCTTACTCTTCAGGCATTTTACATCTTCCAAAGCACCAGTAACTTCCACGTGGCATGACTGTCACCAGCTTGTCTTACCAGCAACCCTTGTACCACCACTTCTAGATTTGGCTCACACCTCTGAATCCCATCTAGGAGTTAATAAAACCTATCACAGAGTTTCACAGGACTTCTTCTGGCTAGGTATAAAGAAAGATATTAAGGAGTACATAATGTCCTGTCATCAATGCCAGGTCACAGGTAGGCCCAACGAGAGTATTATTCGTGCACCTTTGCAGCCCATCTCGGTACCAAAACAACCTTTTGAGAAAATAATTATTGACTGTGTAGGACCTATGCCTAAAACTCGGAAAGGTAACGAGTACTTGCTAACTATCTTGTGTCCTACTACTAGATATCCCATTGCAATGCCTATTAAGAACATTAATGCCAAAACAATCATTGGTCAGCTTGTTAAGGTGTTCACAACCTTTGGATTTCCTAAGATTCTCCAATGTGACAGAGGTACTAATTTTACCAGTAAGCTATTCAAACAAAGTATGCAAGAGTTTAATATTCACAATGTCTATGCTTCGGCATATCATCCACAGACAAATGGAGCTCTTGAAAGGGTACACCAGACCATAAAAAATCTTCTACGTAAATACATGGAGGAGACTGCCCATTCATGGGAGGAAATGAAAATTTAGACCTCCTCATGTATATGCTACGCAGTGTACCTAATGATTCGACTGGTGTATCACCCTTCGAACTTATGTTTGGCAGGAAACCACGAACAACGCTAAGAATGGAGAAAATGTCCAACCTTTACAACAGGAAAACAAAGCTGCGAAAATTCAACATTGGCGACCAGGTTCTGGTTTATCATCCGATACCAGGTGCACCCTTAAGAGAGAAATTTAGGGGACCCTATACCATCGCCAGTAGACCTTCCAAATTAAACTATATAATCTCCACACCTGACCGACGACGTCCTACTCAAATGGTACATGTTAATCTTATAAAAACCATATCGTGCACCTACTAATGTGGTAAGTCACATCTCTTCTCAAACGGTTTCTGCTGATACCACAGTTCAGTTCAAAAACCAGGAGGTAGATGAAGAAACTCCTTCAGAGGATAATCTTGTATCATGGAAGGATCTTCTCAACAGCCAAGTATTAGAATCCTTGCCAAGTTATACTTTCAAAAGTCCGCCTAATCATTGTAAAACTTTTAACTAAGTTACTGCTGGAGTATTTCAGATGTTTGTTTGGATCAATTAAAAGTCAGTGACACAATTAAGCATGATATCATTTTAGAGCCAGGAACTACACCCATAAGGCAGCCATATTATAGAGTAGTTGGTAGAAGACTGGAATCTCTAAGAAAGGAGGTTCAATACTTATTAGATAATAATTTAGCTGAACCCAGTACGTCACCTTGGGGTTCACCGTGCATTTTAGTACCAAAAGCCAATGGTCAACTAAGGCTATGCACAGATTACTGCAAATTAAACAAAGTCACCATTAAAGACTCATTTCCTCTACCTCGAATTAATGATATCTTGGACAACATAGGGAAGGCAAAATCCTAACACAAAATAGATTTGATGAAAGGTTACTATCAAGTTCCATTAACTGAAAAGGCAAAAGAAATTTCTGCCTTTACCACCCCATTTGGTTTATTTTCTTATACAGTGTTACCTTTCGGACTTACTAATTCTCCTGCTACCTTTCAGAGAATGATGAGTAACATTATCGCAGGCTTACCTAACACCTACGTGTACCTGGATGATGTGATCATTGTCAGTGAGAATTGGGACGAACATTTTCATCTTCTAAGGCAACTACTTGAACGGTTCCGCAAAGCCAAGATAACCATTAATTTAGTAAAGCGCACATTTGGCAGAGCGGAAGTAACTTATTTAGGCCATCGCGTTGGCAATGGTCACATCGCCCCGAAAGAAGCCAATATCCTAAGTATAAAGCAATTTCCTATTCCTTCTAACAAAAAAGAGTTAAAGACCTTCCTTGGTATGATATACTATTCAAGATTTGTGAGAGATTTCTCTTTCATTTGCTGCCCCACTCTATAGATTAACATCATCAAAAGTAACTTTTTCCTGGACTCCAAAGAAATAAATACGATCTTTCAAAAATTAAAACATATTCTAATATGTAAACCCATACTCAAGGCTCCTGACTTTAAGAAAGATTTTTGTCTCCAAGTAGATGCCAGCGCTACCGGCTATGGAGTAGTCCTGCTGCAAACATCCACTCCCACAATTCCAGAAGAGGACATAACTCTAGACTCCCTCCTACCCATCGCCTACTACTCAGGGTATTTCCGGGAGCACAGACTCGATGGGCTACCATCGAGAAAGAGCTGTATGCCATAATAGCAGCTCTTCAGCATTTCTCACCATACCTCGAGGGTCATCAGAAAGTAATAATTTACACAGACCATCGTCCTTTAGTGTATTTGGAACGTTCCCGACTACAGAATCAAAAACTCCTAAGATGGTCATATCACCTAACCAGATTCAACGTTGAACTTCGGACCATCAAAGGCATCAACAACTCCATAGCAGATGCCTTATCCTGTTTCCCAAGACCGTCTGCAGAATAAAAAGGTACTATTGGGTCGACCTGATCTCCACCCATATAACACCTATCAGGGATTGCTGTTATCCTACAGGGGAGGAGCTGTGACGAGCTGTCACATTAAATATTGTAAATAAAAAAACAGAATTATTAAAAATACAGTTTTGTATTTCTGTAAACATTCTTGTAAATTGTTCTGTTCGTATTTAAGCACTTTCTGTTCCTGTTTAAATGCTCCTTGGACACACTCTAGTCCAGTACTTTAAAAAGTTTACATTTGTTCTGAAAAGAATGTAACAGATGAGAGAATCACAGCTGTTCATACAGTCAACATCTGCTCGCTATTTTATATTGGTGCTTAATTGTGGTGTTAAAGTTATTATATTATATATTAGTGGGTGCATTATAGTTTTTGTATTAAAGTTAAATATTTCTCGAGTGTTTCCTTATTCTTGTGCCTGGATCTTGGTGTTTTGGGTTATTAGATTATTATTAAGTGGTATATTAAGTGCAAAGTAAAGTTAAGTTTAAAGTGAACATAATTCAATGATAAACTACAACAGACATATTTTGTTTTTGGTGGTAAATTTTTTTTATTATTGCCCGCTGACTTGTATTATAACAAGGCCATTACATCGTTACCATACACCTGGTAAAGATATACTGGCAGTGGTGACAATATATATATATATATATATATATATATATATATATATATATATATATATATGAATTTTTATTACATCGCCGTGATTCATATATATATATATATATATATATATATATATATATATATATATATATATATATATATATATATATATATATTACATACACCGAGCTACAAATGTCCTTTAATATCCAATTCGCTCTACCTCGGAATTAGTATATTTTCATTTATGTTAACCGAAGGGGAATGTTTTAGTTGATAATAATTTCCTCCTCTCATGGGTTCGAACCAGCTCCCAGCGCAAAGAGGAGATATCAGGACTTCAGTGACATTGTTGGCCGAATCGATAATGTCACTGCAGTCCTGATTTCTCCTCTGTCGCTGGGCGCTGGTTCGAACCCACGAAAGGACGAAATTCTTATCAAATAAAAAAATTCCCCTTCGGTTAACACATGAAAATATATTAATTCCGAGGTAGAGCTAATTAGATATTAAAGGGCATTTGTAGTTCGATTTCTATATATATATATATATATATATATATATATACACATCATACATACATGCATACAGAAGATGTGTGTGTATAAATTACCGTTGACCAAATCAAGAATATATAATTAAAACTGGGAATATTCTCAAATAGAAAGGACGGTGAAGAGAAAAAAAATGCTTAAAGAGTAAAGTACAAGTAAAAATAAAAGATCAACAACAACAACAATAATTAACTAAATAAAGGAATGAGAATAAAAAAAGAAAAACTGGTAAAATAAAGTCGGGAAAAGAAAACGTAATTATAATAAAGGAAAACAAGAGCAATAAATGAAAACGTTTACTTATAAGGAAAATAAAACCAAATGGAACAAAAATATGCCTTCGAAATGGAAAAACACAATAATGCTGTGAACAGAGTCAAACAAATGAAAGACAGTTATGGAGCTAACAGAAAAAAAGCAAAACAAAATATAATGAAAAAGATAAACAATGGAATGGAGCCGAGTTCAAAAGAATCGATGAAATACAGAGAACTTTGAAATGAATACAAAGAATATGAATAAATGTAGTGTAAAAAAATTTGGATTTAAAAATGATAATGCTAAATGAGAAAACTTCAATAATGATGAGGAAAGTTAAACTGGAAATGAAGGAATATATACGTAGATATAAAAGAGCAGGGAAAGGGCGACACGAAAATAACTCTCTTCGAAAAGAAATAGAGAGGAAGAAAAGTAACAAAAGTGCCCGAGAGGGGAATAACAGGAAACGCACAAAGGGGTAAGATGAAACAAAAGAAATAAGAGGCAATAAATATCATGGAAATCCACCTAAAATTTCGACAGGTGTAAAATAAAAGTAAGAATGTCGACTTAAAAGATAAACAGAGAATAACAAAACTGAATGAGGGAAAAAGAGAAAGACCACAATATTGAGGAAAAAGTGAAGATATGAAACAAATGATCATTCTGAAAGAAAGCTGTAAACTACGCAGATGGCATATAAAATAAATAAAACAAAAGAAGATCAGAAACTTTAGAATTTGAAACAAAAAGGCGAA
>NC_087202.1:23416089-23433589 GCF_015104395.2 Macrobrachium nipponense | reverse complement strand
TAAGAACACAAGCCCACATTTTCCAATTCTACATATGAACAAAGACATGACATTTTTTTCTGGCTATATAACAAAAATGACATTCTCACCTTCTACGTAAAAATATAAAAGAATGACATTTTTTTTTTATATATAAGAACATAAAGGACATTTGCCCATTCTATGTAAGACTAAATAAATAAACTGTTTTGTTACAGCTGAGCAAAAACGATATTTTCACTTACTACATAAGAAAACAAACGACCATTCCCCTTACAACGCGCGAACAAAAACGCCACTTACCTTCTCTAACCAAGGACACACTTTCCTTTTAAACAACGTAAATCAAACTTTTCCTCCCTCTATAAGAACACAAACGAATTTCTCCATCTCTTTGGCTCTTCTTTTATCAAATAAAAAAAAAAGGAAAAAAAAAAAGAGCCGGCAGGTGCAAAGGAAACTAACAGCGTGCGAAAACTTTACAGGAAACAATATAAAAACTCCATTCGCAGTGAAAAACAACAAAGAAAAAAAAACAGCCACTTGGGCACCCTTTCGCAAAACAACAAAGGCAAAATTCAGAAAGTGAAAAATACAATGTAAAGGAAAAGAACAAACACACGAAGGGAGGAAGGTGAAATTCGAACTCTACAATTGGAGAGGACACGCAGCGTTCCGAATTTTTGCACACACACACACACACACACACACAGGCAGGATGAGAGAGAGAGAGAGAGAGAGAGAGAGAGAGAGAGAGAATCGTACAAGGTATATGCGTATTAAGACATTAAACAGAGCTCATGCTCATTACGAGAGAGAGAGAGAGAGAAAGAGAGAGAGAGAGAATAAAGACGCGTCTGATATGAATCCAAGGCAAGAGGGCGAGGCAAGCATTCCTACGGCAATAATGATGCCTGAAACCCTGGCTCTAAATTTATAGAGAAGATGAAGCATTTGGTGACCAAGAATTCGTACTCTGCGGACTTCCTTCTCTCTCTCTCTCTCTCTCTCTCTCTCTCTCTCTCTCTCTTAAAACTCATTTACACTGTATAATTTCACATACGTTTACTTGTTTGGCTAACTATATCTACTAATATTGCTGTGTTCGCACATTTACGCACAAGCCACACCATAAACACACACACCCATGCACACAAACACACACACACACACACACACACACACACACACATATATATATATATATATAATATATATATATATATATATATATACATGCCATTCTTCTCTCTTTTGTCTTTCCCTTGCACCTGTTAAACCAATTATTTAATAACAATAAAAGTCGCTTCCCTGTTTTTTCATTCCCACAGTTTCTTCCGCCAATTAACTGCAACCCTCAGTGAGGTAAATAAAAAAAGGGAGAAAGCGGGAACAAGAGAATTTTTTTTTCATTTATTTATTTATTACTCTTATTACACTTAAAAGCTTTTACCTTGAAAACACCTTGGAGTAGTCTTTGCTCGTAATTACATATATCGTGTACACGTTTGTACCCATATATATAAATATACATATATATATATATTTATTATATATATAATATATATATATATATATATATATATATGTATATGTATATAGACATAATCAGGACTACATACTTCAACAAAATAAACATGTTTTCTAATGATAATCCTGGTCTGCAAACTAAAATACAAAGACCATCCGAAACAGCATATTATTCCGTCATCTGAAAATACTGCCTGACAGCTTTAGAAGTCGAAGCTAAACAGTATTGATATTAAGCACCAAATTCATTCAAATATTTCCGGTGCAGTCGGATATTGAGTCCAGGGGGTTGACAGTTAGTCTATTCAGGATAAGCCGCTTGACACTACTAAGTGTCGAGAGGACAAATAATATCGTGCAGTAGTGTGGGGAACCTGTTAATTAAAGTCAATGTTGTTTATTGTACGGTTTCAATTCATACAGGTTATCTAATTAGGCACCATGTTAATAAATAATGGCTATAAAGTGACAAAGAGAGAAAACGATTAAAAAGTAATCAATTATTGTGACTAAGACGTGACAGAGAAAACATTAAAAAATTAAGAAATACAACATTCATTTGTTATAAATTAAGTAATTAATAGGCCAAATTTCGAGTAAAATAAAATCGTTCTGAACTCTCGTTATCAAGTAATTCATTACTTCGAAAATAGATTACATTTTAGAAGCTGGTCAATTTTTGTCTCCATTTAGAACTCAAAAATTACTCACAGGCTTCAAGATCAACAATAATAAAATAATAAACCATGGACTTTACGAATTCAGTTTACACTGAAGTAACTACAAAAAAAAGTTACACACGTGTCGGCATACCTACACATGTTCACACACATGGTTGATTTGAAGGGTGTGCGTGAATTTTTTAAAGCGTGTGGGGTCATATATATATATATATATATATATATATATATATATATATATATATATATATATATATATATGCATTGACATCTCAATAAAATATCTCCTCCAATATGGGATGAACATCAAAGCCCACACGCTTCAAAGAAGTCACACTCTCCCTCCAAACCTATCATTGAACAGAATCTACCAGGATGGAACGTTCTCATAAAGCGTTAAAGTCAACAAACAGGAGATATTTCATAAACAAGATAAAGGGGGAATAATGGATGTCAGTGAACACAACTGCGAAGAGGCGATAAGTTCGGATATATCCCAATTCTTTGTTGATTAGAAATATTGATTTTTCTTTTTCCTACTCTTTTTCTTATTCCCATTTCCTCATCTCTCCCCTTTTTATGTCTTCCTCATCAACAAATCTTTGCCATTCAAAATCGTTAAACGTCATCCACTGAGAAATGGGGTCAAGCCTTGAATGACTTTGTTTACAAGCGAAAAACATAAAAATGCAAACAAATACACACAGACACAGACACACACATTATATATAATATGAATATTGTACATATATAATGAATATACATATATGGTATCTATATATATATATATATATATATATATATATATATATATATATATATATACATATATATAACTAGCTGACCAACCTAGAGCTGCCTGGGGTAACTTTGAATGACAACATACACACACACACACACATACATACAGACATACCTGCATCCATTTATATATATGTATATATATGAAATATATATATATATATATATATATATATATATATATACATATATATATATATATATACATACAAATTCATTAGTATGTAGATAGACAGACAGATAAATGCGCTTGTATAGAAGTATGTATGCATACACGCACGTGTGTGTAGGCTATGTAGGGATCTCTTGCGCGCACTCCATTCGGTGCTGCCCTTTTTTCACCGATCACCTCTAATCTCGTGAACATGTCTGAATGGCGATCCAGTAACTTAGTCAATTTCAGCGCATCCGAGAAACTTAGTTATCGCCCGTTCCTCCGCCTCTTCCTTTCGGGCCTTCGATCCCGTTCGGATGAAAATGTAAATGGACCTCTCGCATCAATCAATCTACATTTGGGGTCTCGGTTGCTCGAACTTTCGTGAGATAACGTTGTTCAGATAGCTAAAACTGTTTCGAAATTGTTAGAACCAAGTCAGTTTTACAAAGCTTTGTACTGACCTTGTTTGTTCATCATATATATATATATATATATATAGAATATATATATATATATATATATATATATACATATATATATATATATATATATTAATATATATACATACAAATTCATTAGTATGTAGATGACAGACAGATAAATGCGCTTGTATAGAAGTATGTATGCATACACGCACGTGTGTGTAGGCTATGTAGGGATCTCTTGCGCGCACTCCATTCGGTGCTGCCCTTTTTTCACCGATCACCTCTAATCTCGTGAACATGTCTGAATGGCGATCCAGTAACTTAGTCAATTTCAGCGCATCCGAGAAACTTAGTTATCGCCCGTTCCTCCGCCTCTTCCTTTCGGGCCTTCGATCCGTTCGGATGAAAATGTAAATGGACCTCTCGCATCAATCAATCTACATTTTGGGGTCTCCGGTTGCTTCGAACTTTCGTGAGATAACGTTGTTCAGATAGCTAAAACTGTTTCGAAATTGTTAGAACCAAGTCAGTTTTACAAAGCTTTGTACTGACCTTGTTTGTTCATCATATATATATATATATATATATATATATATATATATATATATATATATATATATATATATATATATATACATATATATATATATATATATATATATACATACAAATTCATTAGTATGTAGATAGACAGACAGATAAATGCGCTTGTATAGAAGTATGTATGCATACACGCACGTGTGTGTAGGCTATGTAGGGATCTCTTGCGCGCACTCCATTCGGTGCTGCCCTTTTTTTCACCGATCACCTCTAATCTCGTGAACATGTCTGAATGGCGATCCAGTAACTTAGTCAATTTCAGCGCATCCGAGAAACTTAGTTATCGCCCGTTCCTCCGCCTCTTCCTTTCGGGCCTTCGATCCGTTCGGATGAAAATGTAAATGGACCTCTCGCATCAATCATCTACATTTTGGGGTCTCCGGTTGCTTCGAACTTTCGTGAGATAACGTTGTTCAGATAGCTAAAACTGTTTCGAAACCAATTGTTACGAAACCAACGTCAGTTTTACAAAGCTTGTACTGACCTTGTTTGTTCATCAGATTATCTATCTCTCTTTACATTTGTATGTATATTTGATACCATAAACTATACAATATATACATACATATATATATATATATATTTATATATATAATATATATATATATATATAGATATATATATACACATATATATATATATATATATATATATATATACTATATATTGTTCCACTTTCCTTTCGTGCCTTTTTCCATTATTTATATGTTCATCACTTTCCATATAGTCATGATACAGTTATATATACATACATATGTACTTATATTATGTATAAATTATAAATAAATAAATGAAGGGAAAATCCGCGAAGGGAAGTGAAACATTGGTGTAACTGTTGCAAGGCCTTTCGACTTCTCGTCCTTTACTAAGCAGACTGATACAAAATGAAAAAAGTTTACTAAGAAAGCTCGTATTAAGGACAGATCAAGGAGGTTATGACAGATAGGGTTATAAAGGAAATTATGTACCTGGAATCCAATACACCTGAAGAATTAGTAGACCTACCCAAAACAGGGGCGCAATTTAAGAGGTTTACTAAAGATTAAGTCAAAGCAGGGACAAGGCAATTAAAAGATTATACAGGGAGGTAACTGACCAACCCCAGTTTTTTTTTTTTAATATATATATAAAAGTACAATTCAATAAATCTCATTTTACTAAACAATAAGAAATTTTCATTGTTTAGCAAAATGAGACTTATTGAATAGTACTTTTATGAAAAAAAAAATTAAAGGGGTGGTCAGCCACCTCACTGTAATCTTTTAAATGCCTTGTCCCTGTTTCCGAGCAGTAGGACTTAATCTTTTATAAACCTTTTATATTGTACCCCCTGTTCTGGGGATGTCTACTAATTCTTTATAATCCCTATCTGTCATTAACTTCTTGATATGTCCTTTATACGAGCTTTCTTTGTAAACTCACTGTCATATTTATATCAGTCTGCTTAGTAAAGGACGAGAAGTCGAAAGGTCTCGCAGCGGATAATCCTTTGTTTCACTTTGCTTGGTTAATTTTGCCTTTAATTATTTATATTCATCACGTTTGAAATTTTCGTGATTCAGTTATATATATACACACACACACACACACACACACACATATATATATATATATATATATATATATATATATATATATATATATATACATGTGTGTATGTGCAATAACAATAAACATTAACTATTTTTAACTCAATTTGTTGAGTGACAAAGACTGAACTACTTGAAAAACTAAGAAAAATGTATGGAGTAAAATAAACGTAACAAGGAATAAGAATAAAAGAGAGAGAGAGAGAGAGAGAGAGAGAGAGAGAGAGAGAGAGAGAGAGAGAGAGAGATCCGACCAATAATAGGGTATGACTTGGATTACGATGGCTTATTGGATCAGGGGGGGGCCCATTTTGGGCGAAAATTCCTCCCGATGTAATTCTTACGCGCCAAAAGATCAAAAGAAAACTGCAAAGGTCTTTTCGGATTTCGGAAAGAGAAAAAAGATATTTTTTTTTATATTTTGAGATAGGGAACGGGAGGGAGGGGGGGTGGGAGCTCGACGTAATTACCGAATATCAAATGAAAGAATTTCGCCCCAGAAAATGCGCAAGCGACCGTTTGGGACGATATATTTGGAGAATTCTTATGATGACGAGGAACTCATTATTATTATTATTATTATTATTATTTTATTATTATTATTATTATTATTGACGGGACCTCCGACTCACTCTGCTAGGCTAGACTCTTATAGTAAAAATGAAGACTGGAGCAAGGATCGAGTTAAAGAAGTTGGAGAGCTAGATGATAGGAGAACAATTGGAACGGACGAAAAGGAAAAGGCAGAAAGCAATGCAGCTGGGCTCCTGTTGCCATGGCTGGCGGCCGAGAGAGACCTTGGATACCTTCGATAAGACTTTCTACTTCCGGCCACCAAATCATACCTGCCTTCCTTACTTGCTAGTGAAATATCATCCTGAGCCTTATTTTACGTTTGGTTTGGCGGTGCGCTATCTGGCGTCGCAACGACAATGGTCATTGACGACAACCCTTGTCACTTAAGAATTTACCGGTCAAGGCCTTCTAAATATATATATATGTATATATATATATATATATATATATATATTATATATATATATTACGTATATACATTACGAGAAACAAAAAACACACACACTGAAAACTGATTTTTTGAGTGACAAAAACGACTAACCTAAAAACAAATATACTTCTCGAAAGACAACAATGACTCCTCTAAAAATGAAATATACTTTTCAACTGTCAAAAATCACTAAAATTGAATATATTTCTCGAATGACAAAAAGAATTCCTCTAAAATTAAATATGCTTTAAAATTATAAAAAAACAACTAAAATTAAATATATTTCTCGATTGGCAAAAGGGGCTCCTCTAAAATGAAATATACTTCTTGAATGACAAAAACGACTTCTCTTAGTCCTGATATATATCTCGCATGGCAATAACGACTCCTATTAAATCAAATATACTTCTTGAATGACAAAAAGGACTCCTCTTAAGCCAAATATATTTCTCGAATGGTAAAATGTCCTATTTTACAGTAAAATATATTTCTTGAATTATAAAAAAAAGGT
The DNA here is from genome assembly GCF_015104395.2 of Macrobrachium nipponense. NCBI lineage: Eukaryota > Metazoa > Arthropoda > Malacostraca > Decapoda > Palaemonidae > Macrobrachium > Macrobrachium nipponense. Next base: position 23,426,311 of record NC_087202.1, on the reverse strand, counting down.
TTTCTCTACAGTAAAATTTGTTTCTTGAATAAATAAAAAGGACGCATCAATGTCAAATGTATTTTTCTAGGAGGATAAAAAGAGAAAAGGTTCGTGGGATATAAAACACTGGCCTTCAAATTGGTAATTATTTAAGGATTTTTAGTTAAAGTTAAGTATATCTTAGTTTTACCAGACCACTGAGCTGATTAACAGCTCTCCTAGGGCTGGCCCAAAGGATTAGATATATATATGTGGCTAGGAACTAATTGTTCACCTAGCAACGGGACCTACAGCTTATTGTGGGATCCGAACCACATTCCATCGAGAAATGAATTTCTATCACCAGAAATAAATTCCTCTGACTCCGAGTTGGCCGAGCCGAGAATCGAACTTCGGACCACCGGATTGGTGACCGAGCGCGAAAACCACTCGTCTAATAAGGAACTTTAGTATCTTTAGACCCTGCTAAAGTCTAAATGATAACTTAAAAACGTGTGTGAGACAATGCTTCAGTACACCGTCTTCTTCCTCGGTTAAATGCTCCGTTACGGAGGGAATGACATTTGTAAATTTCAATTATTCGAGAACGAATTTCCCCCTTTCCTAAGGAGGACTTGACCCGAGGGGGGCGAGGGTGGGGGAGGGGGAGGAGGGATGGTAGTGGATGGAGTTCATTTTCTACTTCATTTGTAGATTTAATGGAATGAATCAGATTACTTCATCTGAGCTCTGAGATACTTGATCTACCACTCGCAAAATAATGGAGTAAAAAGGATCTAGCTCGTATAAGAAAAAATAATCCTTCTAGGAAAATCTTCCCTCAGACCGAGATACATCCAGATTACAATCACTCTTCCTTAAAAGAGAGAGAGAGAGAGAGAGAGAGAGAGAGAGAGAGAGAGAGAGAGAGAGAGAGAAGAGGATTGGGTTTAGTGCTTTTGTAGCATCGATACAGTAGTTAACGTAAGTTTTATTTTTCTGAATAGAAAATTATTGTGCCGGCTTTGTCTGTTCGTCCGCACTTTTTTCTGTCCGCCCTCTGATCTTAAAAACTACTGAGGCTAGAGGGCTGCTAATTCGTATGTTAGTCATCCACCCTCCAACAATAAAACATGCCAAATTGCAGCCCTTTAGTTTCAGTAGTTTTTATCTTATTTAAGGTTAATGTTCGCCATAAGCGTGCGTCTGGCAACGATATAAGCCAGACCATCACCAGACCGTGGGTAAAGTTTCCTGGGCCGTGGGCTCATACAGCATTATATCGAGACCACCAAAAGATAGATATGTTTTCGGTATCCTTGACTATACGATGTACATAAAATTCGCATCTTTTACTTGTGTGTTATAATATATAATATACAGCATATAACCAAGAAGTTATAAATAATAATTTGTTATTGGTTTGAGAGAAACAAAGCAAAAAATGTATTATCATGAAGCAAGGGAAGGTTAGAAAAATGGAGAAACAGCTTCCAAATGAATTGATGATAAAGTTCAAAAACAATTTTTGCGAGCAAAGGCTGCCAAGACACGATGAAGATAACTTTTAAAATGGATAAGATACAGAAAAGAAGATCAAATTATTCTTAATACAAAGGGGGAAAAAAAAAGGGGGGGGGGGGAGGATACCTGAAAATAAAAGGTTCTGAAAGCGGAAAGAAAGAACAAGTAAAAAGATCGAACAACAAACAACCCACCTTCAGTGGAAACTGAAAAAAATAACCACAAAGCAAAGAGAAAGTCCTCGAGAATACCAATGATTCCCAGAAAGCAAAAGGATGTGTGACATGAAAAAAAAAAGAACAAAACCAAAAGGAGAGACCAAACCTGGGAAAGGAAATATAAATTTCTAAAGATCTAAAATCGATCAAGAGCCGGAAATTTTGTCTCCTGTCAACTGATGACCACTAATAAGGAAAATAAAAAAAAAATAAAAAAATAAACAAAATAACATCTTTACAGTACATCAAATAAAGATAACAAAAGAATTCTTTAGCAACGAAACAGAGAGTTCAGTCCCACACAAGGCATTCTACTCATTGATGCTTTGCTGGCATAAGGCCAACTAAATCTGAAACCAACTACCAATATTTTGTCTGTTATCCTTCAGTTCCTAGGTATAAATGCGCTACCCGAGAGTATAAAAGAATACAATAAGTAAACTAGAATGCAAGTGAGTTCATGAATTTCAACTTTCAAGACTGAACAATGAAAGTTCCTACCGGTATAGACATCTAGTCTACTCCACATTCCATTAATAATGGAATACAGAACTTTTGATTATGGAATTTTTACTTTGAGCAACGCAAACACACCAAAACTGACCTCTTGAAATTATCTTTGGTAATGTTACGATTTTCATAACCATAAATGAGTTTTAATATTATATAAAGGAAACAATTTTTAAATGTTTTAATATCATGTAAAGGAAACACCTCTCTTAGGGGGTAGTGCCGACAGTACACCTCACACGGTGTACTTAGGCATTACTTAAAGTCTTCTGTAGCGTCCCTTCAGCCTGTAGCTGCAAGCTCTTTCATTTCATGTACTGCACGTCCGTTTGTATTTTATTTCCTCCATCTTACTTTGCCCTCTCTTCTAACAACTGTTTCATAGTGCAGCTGCGAAGTTTTCCTTTTGTTACACTTATCAAACCTTGTAATTCACAATTTCCCCTGTTAGCGCTGAATGATTTCAAACGTAGGTCCCGGTGCTTAGCCTTTGGTCTAAATTCTATATTCCATTCCAAATTTTGAAAGCGTACAGATAAACAAATATTTACTGATATGCCTCGTACTATTCGATGTGGCTACCGCTTCATGAAATTACAGTTTACCAATTTTCAAAAGCTAGGCTCTATAACATTTCTTTCATCGCTTTAATCTTCTACTCCTTCAAAATAAAAACTGTACGGTGGTCGAAAAAAGATGGAGAGAGCCTTGACTATACAGACCCCTCAACTTCAGCGTCTAATATTTTCCTTTATTACAATTCGCTGTGTCGAAAAGGGGGAACCGAATCTATTAAGTAGGGAAGCTTCGGAGGGAAGCGGAAACTGAACCTTATATTGGATTCAGATAAAATACGAGACGGCACTATTATTTGCACGCGGTTCTCTCCATAGCATAGGTAGTGCTTACAGCCTTCTTAGCCAGCTGGGTCTGGACCTTTACTTCACTTTAGGTCTTTGAAAGAAGCAATGGCAGCCCGGGTATTTGCAAGTCTAGCACCGAAGGGTGACCGTTGGGGATGGAGTATAAATTTCAGGCCCAAGGCCAACCGTTGGAACATATGAGGTCATTCGGCAATGAAAGGAAAATTGATAGTAAAAAAATTTAAAGGTGTAACAGAACAATAACCTCGAAGCTGCGCTAAGATACATTTGCCCTTCTAGATTCTAGTAAAAGGAATGGAACGCGTTGGCTCTAGGGGCCGAAGGGACATTGCAAAGATCCTTAAGTAATGCCTACAATGTACCGCGTGAGGTGCACTGACGGCACGACCCCTCTACAGGGGAGGGAGGCTGTATTCAGCCAAACGGAGCCAAACGAGCCTAAAAGGATAAACAACGCGACTGAAAAGCTACATCGACGAAAACTTCCCATAAAATGGAGAGGCGCTCGTGCCGGAAACAGACTGAAATGAAAGAGAGGTCGTCCCGGGAAATCGAGTGAAATGAAGGAGCGTTCGATTTAAAAATCCCCTGGGCTGAATACACTTGCTTTGGCGTCGCCACCATATGTTGCAGATTAACATTGCAAGCTCTTTCCAAAGTGTGTTTGCATGAAGCTTGTCCGAAATAAATTCAGGAAAAGTGGAAATAGACGAGTGCCGCCAATTCTGGTATATTTGCAACGCTGGAGAGGAACGTTCCGCACAAACCGAAGGAAACAATTTTAATGTTTTTGTCTGATTTACGAACATTGAACTTTCCCACAGAGGAAGAAAATAAAACATTAGTTTTAATGAAAAATACTGAGAACTATCACTAACTAATGAAATATATCTAAAGACTGTCAGTGTACCCTCAACTGAAGTTCTTAAATAGTTACAAGTAAAAAACGGTAAAAAAAAAAACATTATGAAAAGGCCCAAGAATGATATGAGAATTCTCTGCGTTGATTCAAGTATTACCTCTCTGATTAATGGCGACAAAAAGAAATATGATGAAAGTAATCGCAATAACCTATATCTAGGTTACACTTTATTTATCTATCCTGTCTATCCTTTATTTTTTACTTAATTTCTCCAGTGGTAAAGTTCTTGGAATGCAACATGTGTTCGTCTGGACGTTTATCTTTGCTTTGTGTTTATCGCCAATCCTACGAGTACAAAAAAACATTAAAAATTTGATTCACATAACAACTATTTCCTACTGGGGAAACAGTATATATATGTGCAATGAAGAGTGAAAAATAATAAAAAAAAAAAATTCATCAGGCCGGAAAATATGTGCTACATGGTGAAACAGGAACATTGTTTTAGCATATTAATATCAAGCGCCGAATTATCAGAGCCTTGGCATAGTCGAAAACACTTTTTAGTCCGATCATTTTTTTAATTCCACTTACAAATAGTGACAACTACTTTGAAGTTGAATTTTATACATGAAAATATACCACAAAATTGGTCGCATTGCAAATAATGAAAAGATGCTGTTATACTGAAGTAAAACCCGTAGTTACAACTCAGTTACAACAAGTACTGATGAATAATGGAAACGAGAGAGAGAGAGAGAGGAGAGAGAGAGAGAGAGAGAGAGAGAGAGAGAGATCTAGACTATAAAGAAACAAAACAGGGCGCATGTTGTATGTTCCGTCCTCTGCAAATCTAATTTTTCGTCAATATTCTTCGTAGCTCATCAAACTTCCAACACAACATGCTTGAAGAGCTTTTTTACACGTTCAAACCAAAGAGACAGACAACCTCAGTCGGCACGAAGAGGAGAGGGAGCAACATGTCTCTTACCCAAGACGAGGTGATGGCAACTGGGATAGTGATTGCGATATAACCATACAACTCACCTCTTCATCAACACAATCCAAATTTGATGTACTTTCTCTTGGCAACTCTTGGTCACAAATGAACATCAAGTCTTCAAAATATCAGAGAGTAGGTGTGTATATGTCAGCACGGGATTTGCCAGATTTCTTGGAGCTTTCAAGTTTTCGTAGTTCTCTTCTGAAGGAACTACGAAGACAGTTGATTATTTTGGTCACATCCTGCCTTGTGCACTGAGGGTCAAGTTCTTTTAGTTTTGCGTGTCATTCCTCGATACCCATATTTCTTAAATTCTTATTAGAATAATCTTTAGATTTTACCTTCCACAGCGCTTGGTGTTTCCTATATATATTTTCCTGAAATCAACCATAATTTCTCTTTCTTTGTCTTTGACGGTGCACACATCACTCATGTTGTAATTTTACTTGGAAATAGCAAAGTCTTTTTGCCAGTGAAGGAGCTGCTTAAAGATGTTACCACCTCGAGAATTGAATAAGGATGACGTTTGGAGACTGATGCTTGTTCAGACGTTCAGACTTTAACATGAACGAGCAAGCTCCGACCACACAAGTCAGACCAGATCAAACATCCTTCCAATTCATTCAAACACGTTGGTCCAACATGTTTATCCCTTTGACACGTTCAAACATACTCTCAAACATCATGTTGTCAAACGTGTTCTCATGAACACGTTTGACCGTGTGAAAACCCTATTAATGTTCTCGAATTTTTTCCCTTCTTATTCCTGCTTTCCCCAACAGTACTCTTCAAGAGTCTATTTACATTTCCTTTCCAAAGAACTATTAATCCTTACTGCAACGTCACTTTGGTGTAAAATACTTGATGCCTCTGTTCTCCTGAAAGCTTAACAACATCAGTTATGTTTCTTCAAAACAACTTTTTAAAACGATTTTTCTTCAGAATATATTTTATCTATTCTCTTCAGTACAATCAGCACATTTTTTGCCGTTTTTCGACATTTTCCTTCGAAACACAAGTTTTTATAAGAAAAAACTCCAATTATTCTTCAGATGATCACCTTCCGCAACGTTTATTGTGAATGATAACGTTAGATTTACTTTATATTATGAATTAAATCATTTTTCCCTACATAAAATTCAACTTTCTTTTTCCAACATCCACCTCATTCTTTGAAAAACTGTCTACTCTTCTGGTGTCACTGGAGACCTTCCTCTCTACCTTATTGCCTATGAAAGTGCAGCAAGAAGAATGCCAAATCTTATTATCCTGGTCTTTCATATGACGGGGATCTAGCTCTCGTTCCCCTTTAGCCCAGGAGTCAGTCAGTCGTCTCTCTCTCTCTCTCTCTCTCTCTCTCTCTCTCTCTCTCTCTCTCTCTCTCTCTCTCTCTCTCGTTTTCCCCATTCGGGTAACCATCAAGGCAAGTTCCTTAACTGCTTTTACTCTCTCTCTCTCTCTCTCTCTCTCATAAAACCTATGATTTAAGGCTTGACTCTTGAGGCCTGCTTGATTAAGAGCCTCTACTTAATCCCCTACTAGGCAACAAGGACCTTGCCTCCGCCAGGCGCTGAGGTCATGAATTTTTCCTATTCATTCTGGAAAATTTCCGGTTTTCCTCTGTATATTGATTTATTAATTCATTTATTCACTGATGAAAATAAAGGAGCAAATTATGTCGCATAACTCGCGTACACCGGTTAATCATTCATAATTTCCAACCAAAGACTGATTTGACATTGATAATCGCGCTCCTTTTTCACAAGCTGACAGAAAATACCGAATTCATTTATATGAATATAACCCTGATTACGTTCCTGACCGTCATACAACATCAACAAGATGACGAAGAAGTAGAACAACAACAACAACAACAACAACAACAATAATAATAATAATAATAATAATAATAATAATAATAATAATAATAATAATAACAATAAATAAATTATTATTATTATTATTATTATTATTATTATTATTATTATTATTATTATTATTATTATTATTATTATTATTATTATTATTATTATTATTATTATTATTATTATTATTATTATTATTATTATTATTATTATTTTGAAAAATACGAGCGAGACAAAACATTAAGTCCACAGCAGAGCAGCATAAAAGCGACTCAACACTGCGAGTTTTCGTTCACAATCACTTGAAACAAATAAACAAAATTATATTCAAAACAGACCAAAGGAAAGAAAATATACATTCTGTTCTTATCCTGATTAACTACAGAGTAGCAGTGCGTATTTTATGTAAAAAATAAAACGACAGCGAGAAAAAAAAAAGGCATTTCGATCCTTACTCAGACTACCTCTATAACGAGTCTGTTTACCAACAAAACACGCCTAAATAAACAAGGACCGGGATTTTGTTACGGAATAAATACGACCGTAAATTTTCCAAACAGGTAGGTCTACTTTAAAGGGGAACTGCAATTAAACCGCTCGGGAACCTTATTGACCTAAAAGCCAGCAACATCATATACATTATTTTACGTATCAAGTATTAACTATATACAGAGAGAGAGAGAGAGAGAGAGAGAGAGAGAGAGAGAGAGAGAGAATGTCATTCCCTTCCCAAACAATGCAATGCGACGAAATGAAGATCACATATCACCATATCGCAAAAGTGCTATACTGAGCTGTGAAACAGGCTATAAAATGCAAAAAGACACATAAACGAGACACTTGGAACCCTCTGATAACCAACAAGAAAACTGTTTGCCCTTTCTTCATCAGTATTCATAATATAATGAAGTAGACTAGAAGAAACAAGTAAAAAATGTGCCGAAATTGAGTTTTCTGTACACCGTATAATGCTGTATGAAACTTTTAGCCACGGCCCGGTGGTGCCCTGACCTATAGCGTTGTCGGACGCACTACCATGGATAACTTAACCTTTAGAAAAAAAAACTACTGAGGCTAGAGGGCTACCATTTGGTATGTTTGATGATTGGAGGGTGGATGATCAACATACCAATTTGCAGCCCTCTAGCCTCACTTGTTTTTAATATCAGAGGGCGGACAGACAAAGCCATCTCCATATTTTTTTTCAGAAAACTAAGGTGACATTTCTAAATATATTTCAGGCCTCGAATGCTTTGAACATCTGTTCAACAGTTGTTCAAGAGATTTTTCTTGTGGTGCAAAATAACCCCATCCCCTACCCCCCCTTCAACACCCCCCCCCCCCCCCCCCGCCCCCCCCCCCCCCTTGTCAAAATCCTCTTCCGGGAATCGCTTTTGCCCAACCCCACTCCCATCTCATCTACCACCCACCCATCTAGCTACAACTTCTTTGCCTTTTTGTAAGACAGCGAACAGCAACAGTCACGTAGCGTGTTCCTCTCCTTTCGCCTTTCCCCTAATTTCAGGTCTCGTGTAAGGAGAACTTTTAGACCAGAATAAATTACACTGGACAAGATTGGCTTGGCTTAGGTAGGGCCGCCCTTTTTTACGCTTCTTACGTGACTGGCGACGCCGGCACGTTCTCTACCTGTGGCCACAACAAACTCGGCAGGCAGTTCTCCCTTGAGGAGGAGGAGGAGGGGGAGGAGGAGGGCGTGTCCCTCGGATGAAATGTAAGCTGCGACAACGATTTTTCGCGAAATAACTTCATGATAAGCCACGTTGGTTACGTGGTTTGAAGACGCATCAGTTTCCTTTCGCACAACTCTGGTAGCATTTCTTTCCATGTATCATGCATGTAAAGGGGATAAGTTACACAAATCACATTCAATTTTAATATAGCCATATCGTACTTCAGCAAGCTCCTAAAAGTTGTACCAAAACTCTCTCTCTCTCTCTCTCTCTCTCTCTCTCTCTCTCTCTCTCTCTCTCTCTCTCTATATATATATATATATATGTATATATACGTTATGTGTGTGTATATATTAATTATCATATATATATATATATATATATATATATATTATATATATATATAGATATCTTTATATGAGCAAACACAAACACACATATATATACATTTAACAGGGAATGAATATATATATATATATATATATATATATATATATATATATATTATATATATATGAGCAAACACAAATACACACACACACACACACACACACATATATATATATATATATATATACATATACATATATATATTAAGCTACACCTTTTCAATTCAAGTCTAAACTTGAAGCTGGATATATTAAGAACACACGATCAAGAGCATTCCCGTGAACTAGTAAAATGAAAGCAAATAATCAACTACAAATAAATAAAAACAACCTTAAATGAGGCAAATGATACCGACCACGTTTCGTGTACACGTTTCGTGCACACTGGTAATCTCGTGAACATGCACACGCTGTAAGCCAAGGCAACTATTTCTGAGACTACAGCTGGTTTTACAAAGATGAGAAGAATACCGCATTTATAAATGATGTAAGCAACGCCAGAACATCTACCGGTGCTATATTAAATTGATTACTTGAAGTATTTCACGAAAGCAAGATGATCTCGTAGGTAAAACGACGAAATAACACACCTGCGTAGAGTACTATGGCAGAAAAATCAATGACTTTATATGCAAACGCCATTACTCATTTCATTATTACAACGCACAAACATAAAGTCACACACGTGGAAAAAATAATAATAAGATAAGATCTGGTAACAAATGCATTTCTATAAAGTTTTTGTGATTATGAAATAATTAAAAAATGTACGAGCACAACTGAATGTTACAAAAACATACAAACAAACAGACACGCACACACACAAATATTCAAAGAACCCATAGTTTCCCAAACATTAAACTTACATGAAAACTTTATTCGTCCCAACCAAAAATGATTATGTCTCTTCTTAAAGATTACACATAAGCTCCAGTCAGAGTGTCTTTGAGAAGGGTTTGGGTCTCTTAGCCTAAGCCCGGGACAATGAAAACAAGGATGAACAATACAGCCCTAAAAAAGGGACATTCCTATCTCTACTAAATGTTATCAATAGTTGCAAGCCACAAGGTCCATCCTGGACGAAATTTTCACCAAAATCCAAGGTAACCTTGACTGCAATCGTGATATTATTATTATTATTATTATTATTATTATTATTATTATTATTAATTCAGGAGATAAACCTATCCATAAGGAACAAACCCCCATAGGCTACTCACTCTTCCAAAGAAAATAATGTTCATTTGAAGGTATTAGGAAATACAGAAAGGATAGATCAGTTATTAGAAAAGAAAAATGTTATCAAATTAATAAA